>NC_136490.1:54798055-54850555 GCF_053919585.1 Euprymna scolopes
CCGTGCTGTAATAATAACGTTATTATTTAAAAAGCCATTCTTAACATGGGGAGGAGAAGGGGTTTTACCTAATCTGTACTTTAACCTTACAATTGAATAAAAAAAACATATCATAAAACTTTAATTAAACGTTGAAATATGATTTAAAAAATAGCGTGGATCACTAGCACCGAAAGTACAGAATAGTTAGAAAACATCCTCCCTCTCCATGTTTAGAATGGCTTTCTAAATAATGTTTATGCTTCAGTACTGCTCCTTGTCTGCTTAAGTTTTATTTTTGTTTATGAAATTGTTAGGTGAATGTCCAGAATAGTTACAAAACACCCTCTTCTCCCAATGTTAAGAATGACTTCTTAAATAATAACGTTATTATTTCAGCACGGATCAATAAGTGCACGAGTACCCAATTACTTTAATAAAGAAAAAGCATTCATATTTTCTTATGTAAAAACAACTTCTGTAAAAAAAAGAAAAAGCGTGTACTTTCAATTTTTGTTAAAAGTTTTCTTGAAAAAAAAAATACGGTAAAAAAACAAAGAACAAAACATTAATCGGTATTCATGCAGAGAGTGATCCGTGCTGAAATAATAATGTTATTATTTAAAAAGCCATTCTTAACATGGGGAGGGGGTTTGTACCTATTCTGTACTTTAACCTTACAATTGAATAAAAAACATATCATAAAACTTTAATTAAACGTGAAAATGCGATTTAAAAACAATGGACAGATCACTCTCTGCATTAGCACCGAAAGTACAGAATAGTTAGAAAACATCCTCCCTCCTTATGTTAAGAATGGCTTTCTAAATAATGTTAATGATTCAGTACTGTTCCTTGCTGCTTAAGTTTAACTTTTGTTTATTAAATTACAAGTAAAAAATAATTTGTTTTAGCAAATTTAATTTTTTTTCTCTCCCATTTGTTATATTGGTATTTGAGCGGAGAATCTAACATTTCTTTTCATTTTGAGAATTTGTTTTAGTTTTTAATTACTAACACAGCGGAGAATTTAACCCCCCCCCCATTTCTTATTTTGAGCGGAGAATTTATTTTATTTTCATTTTGAGCTCTTTTTCCGATCCGACGTTACCTTTTATAGGTACTCGTGGCCACAAAGTGGGTGATCATTTTACGTTAAATTAATATAGAAAAGTGATACCCACTTTTTAAAACTAACATTTGTTCATATCTTGGAAGCTACTCGTTTGCCGTAATTTTAAACGTTATTTTCGTTTTCAGCGACCCTGAAAACCTTTAAGAGTGGGAATTTTAAAGGAATTTTCGAGGGTGGAGTAATTCTTCATATTTTCCTTTTTTTTAATTGAATTGTTAGGTGAAAGTACAGGATAGTTACAATACACCCTCCCTTCCCCATGTTAAATAATAGGTTTCTAAATAATAGCGTTAAAAATAGCTTGGGTCGTAAAGTGCAGGAGTACCTCTAAAAGGTAACGTCGGATCGGAAAAAGAGCTCAAAATGAAAATAAAATAAATTCTCCGCTCAAAATAAGAAATGGGGGGGGGGGTTAAATTCTCCGCTGTGTTAGTAATTAAAAACTAAAACAAATTCTCAAAATGAAAAGAAATGCTAGATTCTCCGCTCAAATACCAATATAACAAATGGGAGAGAAAAATAAAACAAATTATTTTTACAATTGTAGCCATCCGTATTATAAAATTTGTGTGACGTCACTTCCAATGTAAATAAAGAAGTTCACAGCGTCAGGATAACCCTTTTGTTTATTAAATTGTTAGGTGAAAATATAAAATAGTTACAGAACACTCTCCCTTTCCCATGTTAAGAATGGCTTTCTTATTTCAGCACGGTACCTTCTCTGCATAAGTACCATCTTTTGTTTATTAAATTGTTAGGTGAAAGTATAGAATAGTAACAAAACGTCCTCCCCATGTTAAGAATTGCTTTCTAAATAACGTTATTATTCTATTATTATATTATTATGGTACTTTCTCTGCCTAAGTACCATGTTTTGTTTATTAAATTGTTAGGTGAAAGTACAGTATTCATGCAGAGATTGATCCGTGTTGAAATAATAACGTTATTATTTAAAAAGCCATTCTTAACATGGGGAGGGGAGGGTGTTTTGTACCTAATCTGTATTTTAACCTTACAATTGAATAAAAAAACATATAATAAAACTTTAATTAAACCTGGAAATACGATTTAAAAAATAGCGCGCACCACTCTTTGCATTAGCACTATCAACCAATTATATATCGAAAAACAACAACAAAAAAACAAAAACAAAAGAAAGCTCAAAAAGCAAGCGACAAATTTTTTTTTGCCTTGTATAATAAAGAAAAAATGTTTAAATTAAAAAATTTGGAAGATAAACAAATGAATCATGTTTTTTTTTACTTATCGAGTAAACAGAAAATGAAATCTACTTCCTCTCGTCAATTCGTGGCTGTGAGATGAATCGAACCGGAAGTTCAGTTTTATCAACAGAACAGTTTAGCACAAACGGTTACGAAAATATATTTATTTTGTTTAATATTTTAATAATTCGCGAGAAAATTTATTTTAATAACATAAAAACATCCCTCGACTGTAAAGATGGGTTGTCTGAAAATTTCAAATAAATTGGTAACGTAGAAATATGGTTTTATTCACTTGTAACGAACCAAATTTACATTTATATATATATATAGATATAGGAATAAATATATATGAATAAATGTATATATATAGGAATATATATATATAGATAAATATAGGAATATATATATATATATATATATATATGAATAAATATAAATATAGGAATATATATATATATATGAATAAATATAAATATAGGAATATATATATATATATACATATATGAATATATATATATACATATATGAATATATATATATATATATATATATATATATATATATATATATATATATATATATATATATAGGAAGTTAACTCAGCAGAAATTGCTCCGTTTGTATTTCATATCTGCTTCAAAATATGCAAATCTGCAGCGGAACTGCAGAATCATCGGAAATGGCATGGACGACGATATGGGGAGAACTCAATATGACGGCTATCATCTGGAAAGATGAAGCAATCACAATATATATATATACATATATATATATAATTTTTGTGTATCACAAAAGTAATTACACCGCTCACATTTCTTCAAATATTTAAGAATATGTCTTCATGAAACAACACTAAACAAATGATTTTGTTTTTACACAATGAACAGTTGTCTGGAGCATATATAACAGTGTTATTTCATTTTCCTCTCAAAATAACTCAAGATATAGCCATTAAAAGCTAAATCCCTGGCAACAAAACTACACCTGTAAAAAGTAAGTACACTCCTAATAAACTACACTCCTAAATGTCTAAATTGAGTACTGCTTTTTTCCCTTCAAAATGTCATGTGACTCGTGTAACTATGCAATGTGTTCGTAAGTAGCAGGTGTATTCAAATTTGTAGTGCAGCGCTCACACTCTCTCTTCCCAGTCACTGAAAGTTCCAACATGACATTACATTTTGAAATAAATATCATCTAACATGAAAACATACAGATAGTTTTAAAACTTTGTATATAACTTTTTTTTTATATATCTTTTAATAGACTTAATTTCCATGACTAAATTAACTCCATGACGCGCGTATAATCTTCATTTTCTATCCTTTCCCTTCTCTTTCTATGAGAGTCTAGACTAAATTAAACCATATGACAGGCAGCGGATAGTCACTCTCTTCTCTTCCTTCTTTTTTCTTTCTTCTTCTCTTTCCCTTACGCGCAGCCGATTGTCAGTTTATTCCCTCTTCTTCCTAGGTTAGTAAACGCGTGTCAAGTCATTTACGGGTAAGAACGTGCATATTTAGGTGTGTATGTGTGTGCGTGTGTGTGTGTGTGTGTGTGTGTGTGTGTGTGTGTGTGTGTCTGTTGTTACGTCGGGTTACCGGACAGTCGTTTAAGTGTCATAATGTTCTTGTTGTCTTTTAAAAAAATCCCTCCCATACTAACTTAATTCCCACCCTCTCTATAAAATGTATTAAGTGGATTGCTACTACCACCCCCTCTGGTTTTTGACGGTCGGGGCCCGATTCTTTTTCTTTCCTTATTTCAGTATAAAAAATGTAATTGTCTTGCTTAGATGCTTGAAAATACCATAATGTTGAAATAAATTATTGCATCGACAATTATGTAATTTCCGTGTTATATTTTTGTTATTGCTCTGTTTACCACATTGAGCTCTCATACCCGGATTTCCTCCTGGAATTATTCCATTATAACACTATATATATATATATATATATATATATATATATATATATATATAGTAAGTTATAAAATATATATCTCGATTAAGCTACACTTAATATTCCGCGTTTCATCCACTCTAGGATTCTTCAGCATTATGTGAGAATGTTGTGGTTGTCTCGCGTTTTTATATACGCACCTTCTATTGAGTTTTTAGTTAGCCAATCAGCTTTATAGTATCCACCACGCCTTTCCTAATCAGCCAATGAGCAGGCACATACAGGACAAAGGCTCATTTGACATCCGGTTGACCTATTCCTTTATGTGTCCTATTTAGCGTAGATATCGTGTATTCACCTGTTTTAAATCTAGGTTAAGCTTCTTTTTTTTATATATATGTTAGTTTACTAGTACTAACTAGCTCTACCTACGTATTGAGCACTGTTGAAGTAAATACTTAAAGTTTATGCATAAATTTATACTTTCGTATATTAATTTTATGTGAGTAAATGAAGTATATATATATATATATATATATATATATATATATATAACGAAAAGACTTTATCTAATAATTCATAAACAGAATGAGGTGACCAGTCAACTTAGCTCAACCATTCAACCTTCTTAGTGTCATAAACTGATAGTCAACGTATCAAATCAAATCTTATTGAACGCAGGTAGAGGTCACATAGGACTTTAAGCTAAGAACAGAGCAACAATAATTATGAAATATGCTTTATCACATGAACCTGGTATCAAGATGAAGATGCGGATCAAAATTCCCAATCACATTTTCATTGTATTTACAGAGAAATAATCTGCCGTTACAGAGGTGCAAGTTGAGCATTGGAACAATGAAACGTGCAGGCAGAGAGCAAAGCAAGCGAAGGCGAGTATCATAGGAAAGAAAGTTGCGCAGGCGGTCAGCTGCTTCGGACAGTGTGCATTTAGGTGGAAGTATTGTCTAGTCAAGAGAAAGCAGCTAACAACCAAAGTAACCTTGCTTAATATGTCCGCAGTTACTGGAATAGTAATGTCGTCCTTTTTGTTCATTGGGTGCCAGCGTCATTGGAGATGAGAGATGAGTGCCGACTAAAAATACTATTACCACAGTAACTGTGTTGGGTATCTGTCAAGCAGAAGTGATGAACAGTGTTGCTGAGAGAACTCATTAACCACTCGGTACTGCAGTAATTTAGATATACTAACGGCCCTCCATAGAAATTCCATAGCGCTTTTATATCAATCTGTATAAATTTATTATTAATAATTATAATGATAGACTTTTTAATTTGTTAAAAACGGGAAAATTCATAGCTCGTTGACTTAGAATGAGTGCTTTATGCCAAATTAATGGTTGAATATGGTTAAATTTTTGCTTATTTTTTCAGTAAATACATATCTTATTTAGCTCTATTAATCATAAACTGTCCATCGAATGGATACCATAATACTGAGTTTATTACACCTTATCATAGCAGAGAGAAATATGATATAGATTATTGAATATTAAATGTTTTTCTAAACGTTATATCTAGAATCCTTTAACAGAAATACATTCATCAAACCAACACTTGACCTCGTGTCTAATGTTCTTTTTTTTACATGGTGGTCACCACTTATCAAAATTTCCACTATTAACAATTACTACACCGTTATCCCGATGACTACCATACACCTATTAACCCTTATCCTTCGGACCTTGATAAGTGGTGACCCTCTTGTAAATGAAAAAAACAAAAAAAAATACTTTCTTCTTCTAAAGAAATGCCTTGTGTGTACACATTAAACTCAAAATACAATATTAAGATTGTGATGTGAAGTTTGATGGTTTTGTTGTTTTGTTTTTTACGGCATGTCAACCCTTTTCATATAATTTAATGTGATATCTAGTTATTTTGATAAAAGTTTTTATGCTTCAAATTCTTTATATCTTCAAATATTTATTAATGGTGTTTGGTTTGTTTGTTGTTTTGAGGAAAGTTGTTGTTGTTGTTGTTGTTGTTTTTTTTTGTTTTTTTGGGCTTAATAAATAAGCCATAATTAAAGATTGCAAAGTACGATTAGTTAGAGATAAGAATGAAATGTAATTAAATTTTAACTTCTAAAATATGTAATGAAATTTATTATTGCTATGGAAATAACCCATGGAAATCGCACAGTGCTTTTTACGTTAATCTATATAATTCATAACAATTCGATTTCATGTCTGTCAGTGTCAATATTCTTGAGAAAAAGAATGAGTCTTTCTTCTTCCGTAAAATATAATTTTCATTGTCAGCTAAATACTTTATATATAAATAAAATGAATATTTTTCTCATTCAATTATTTTAATTTGGAGCAAATAGTTTTTTCAAAGAATATATATTCTCTGTGTTTTTCTGTTAAAAATAATTGGAATTATTCTTCCAAATCAATAAAAGAATGTCAGTTTTTAAAATTTATTTATTTAAAATTGTATTGTTTCAGTTGATGGAACAATTCCCATTTTTATTCGATTTTTAAACAATTCGATGTTTAGCAGTTTCTATTTTTATTCGATTTTTTATCAATTCGACTTTTTAATAATTTCCATATTCATTCGATTTTTGAACAATTTGATTTTTTGTTAACAACACCTATTTTTTATTCATTTTTGGACGAATTCTCTTTTTAAACAATTCCCATTTTTGCTTCGATTGTTGAACAATTCAATTTTTGAACAATTCATTTTAAAACGGGAAAAGGCGGATATTTTTCACATTATGACAACAGATTGATCACCAATCACCACTGAGCGATCTATTTTTGTAAATATGTGTGAAATGTGATAACACGAATATTGTAGTGTATTATAATAAACGAAGTAAATAAAGCCAAATATCATGAGGTTATACTTCTTTTGTCAATAGTTAAAATTTATTTTAATTCCTAATTTTGTAGAAATGAATGTTGTTACTGTATGCTATAGAACACTAGGTATATATTAAATCTATGGTTGCTACTAGGTTATTTTTATGGGGATAAGATATCAATTTCAGAAATAATGGACTATTATTTGACTTTTGTAAGACAAGAGATATATTTATATTCTAAAAGTTGTAGAAATAATTTTTAGCAGTTATGGCCCCAGAATTATGACGTATATTTTAGTAACATAGTTTGTTTATACACTTTTGTTTATTATACCATTGAGTTTTGCTGAAATTTTTTTCAACACCACAGATAGTAGGTTGATCGGAGTTGGGTCTGGCATAACGATTACGAAATATCGCTAAATCGCGACTCTAACTCTGTCCAGAGTCAAATAATACAAAATTACACACTGCGAACCATAAATCAGTGCACATGACCTCTAGTACAGGTAACAAGTAATTACGTTTTCTAGAAGTATAACCGTCATCAGACCTTTCTCAAAGGCACTACTAGAAAGACGTAATAATCATAAAACACCAGCAGCTGGCAAATAAGCGAATCACTTCATATCAGCAGGAAGTAATAAACTAGAGCCAAAGACGTCACTAGGTTTTTGTAAAGTCAAAAGTGAAAGCGACTCTCCACTGATCACCAACTTTTTTATGATATGTACGTTGTTTTACTTATTTTTCTCACAGTTTGTCTTAGTTATTACCAGGGCTGTGGCAACAGCATATTCTTGTCATTCTTCTGACTCTCGAGTATATATCCGATACAGTAAGACACACTTAATCAACCGAGAACCACATCAATCTACATAAAAACATATAAGATATTAATGGATATATACTCAAGAGTCAAAACAATGAAAAGAATATTCTGTTGCAACAGCCCTAGTTATTAGCAACTTGCAAGGCCACATAAGTTATCAATTTTTTAAAATCTTATATATATTGTTATTCCCCCAACCCTATACGTTTGTGAGTAATAGCTGTAAGGCACTGTATAGTGAATCAATTGTTGTGTAATCTATAACCCTATCTCTACCGAACCGATTTTACTTGGATCCAATGGAAAAGAGAGGATTAGGACGATTAGAAACAGTGCCAACACAAACAGAATATAGCAAAGTTTATTTGAGAGTTTAGTCCGTCAAAAATTCTTGCACAACCAAAGATTAAAAGTATTTTATTCTGTAGCTAGACGAAGGGTATATGAATTTATATGAATTTATACATTTTTACAAAAGGTATTAGTGAAAATGATGAACTTGTAATGAGATAACTCACACAATCAGAGGCCGCGCCTGTAAACTTTATAATATATAAATAAGCAAAAAATAAGCTCCCTCATTATATAGGGTAAATGTAAGTAAAATTTTAATATGGGGAAACAAATTTGTCCTATTGACAAATTTGAATATACTGCCTAAACACATTTGATAATCAAATGTATACATTAAATAGAAATTATTTGTTCAGTTGCGTCATTGTATATTTAAGGACTGAATGTATTGAAAAATGAATAATAGAAGACACAGCATGGGTTATGATCTCAGGGACTCCCAGATCCTTTAGAAGAACACTGCCAGGATCGCTGGCCTCCGTAAGAATGCATTTTGTTGTATCCAGCGTGCCAAAAAATCTGGTTCAGGTACGATGAGGATTCCTGACAGTGGGGACCACAACCGCAAGGAAGCTCAACCCTGCTTAAACAACCTCAAGAGAAAAATCATTGAAGACCCAACTGTTAGCAAGCAAAGCCATGCTAAGGTGCTAAAGATTTTTTATTTAAAAAAATTTGTTTTTATTACATTTTCACCCCAAACAAGGCACGTTTCCACTTTGATGTAGGTAGATACTATAAGGGACATAAGCTACATGGGTACTATGTAAGGAGTTGGGCAGCGAGATGTCAGTTCACGTTACATTTGAACTTTTGCATGTCAGTACAGTTGGGGAAGCAAGCACCCAGAAGGGAATTCCAAAGTCTAGCGATTCTGGAGAAGAAACTACTGGAGTAGAAGGTTCTCTTGCATCTAGGGATCTCTACTGTGAAGGGGTGGAATTTAGCTGCTAGTCGGGTTTGTCGGGGGTATTTACGTCGAGGGGGTATAAGTGCTTGCAATTTGTCGGAGCATTCACCGTTAAAGTACTTGTAGAACAGGCAGAGGGATGCTACATTTCGTCGATGGGACAGAGACTGAAGCTTAGATGACAGTTCAGGACCTATCAGGTTGGCGACTCTCTTTTGAACCTTGTCCAGGAGCGAGAGATGCACCAGCCCAAATATGACAACAATACTCCATACATGGGCGAATGGTGGCCTTATAGAGGTACAGGATACTTTCGGGCGTTAGTAGCTTTCTAGCACGGTAGAGATAACCTATCCTCTTTGCAAGGGTCCTGGAAATACTCTCAATTAACTCAAAGATCGTATGGTCTACCATGCATCGGAAATAGATTTTGGGTCCTTTGTTAGACAAATAAAGCATCTTCTGGCCGATGTCATCAAAAAAACAAAAACTTCAGAGGTTACAAATATTTTAACATTCCCCAAGGAGTGCTATGAAGATTTTCATCTATGAAAAATCTTCACTCATGTACCAAGAATGAGCCTAAGATAACAAAATCAAAAGAAAATGTCAAGGGAGTATTTCGAAACAAACAACTATTCCAAGTTATAGTTTTGGAAATCTTGGGTTGAGATGGCAAGAAAATGTATAATGAAAAAGTTGGAGCCGATGTGCATTATGTTTGGAGAGACATCGTTTTACCCTGACGAAAGGAAACTTAATCAGACAACAATTAATTATACATGGCGGCAGAAAGACGGGGTTTCTGCCCACATAGTCAATAAAATCCAGAAGTTCGTTCAAAATATGGGCAACTTTTAACTAAAAGACTTTTAACCTTTAAGCTCTAGTGATCTCTCTAATTCTCTCTCCTCTGATCTTGAGCGCGTGGTATAATGGGGGAAGAGGTGGCTGGTCACTTTTAATGCATCCAAAACCAAGCTTCTATCTTTACATCATCAAGGTTCTGATCCCCCATCTGGCATCAATTGAAATGGATGGCTCTCATCTTGGGGAGGCTCCATGTTTTGACAAGCTTCTGGATTTGATCTTTACTCCTGATCTGAAATGGAACACGTACATCAAATCTGTTGCCAGGGACACTGGGAAAATGGTGGGATCCTTCTACTGCTCCAGAAGATATCTAACTACTGATGCAATTTTCTATCTGTATAAAAGCCAAGTACGTCCAAGGATGGAGTACTGCTGCCACATCTGGGCAGGAGCTGCTTCCTGCCTTGACAGAGTACAAAATAGACTTTGTGGTTTAGTGGGGGATGCCCTTTTCTCTTCCCTGCAACCTCTCTCCCACAGAAGAGAAGTTGCGAGCCTGTCTTTGTTTAATCGTTATTTCCATGGCAGGTGCTCGTCTGAGCTCTAATCCCTCGTCCCCCCTTGCCAATCTTTCACACGAAACACCTGTCTGGCTGAAACTACTGTCAATAATTTTCCCCACTCTCTGTCTGTGCCTTAATCCAAACGTAGATTCCATGAGCAAAGCTTCTTTCTTAGAACTGCACGCCAGTGGAACTCTCTGCCGCTTGCCTGTTTCCAACCTGACTACAACTTGGACGTCTTCAAGTCCAACATAAACAAACTCCTGACAAACCGCCCCCTTAAGTAAGACACTCTATCAAAACTCCCAATACTAATGATTACTACAATACTATCTCATTGATTACTGTACACAAAATAACCCTTATCCCTGAGTGGCCTTCGGGCCTTGATTAGTGGTTACCCCCATGTAAAAAAAAAAAAAAAAAATTCAACTCAACCGCTTAATTTTTTCTGATGGGACGCCATTAAGGAGAGAACAAATGACACTCCTAATGCCAACGTGGTCTCACTTAAGGCTGCGATCTCCAGAGAATTGGAAGCTTATAAGTGTAACATGAATGAGTAATGACGTCACTGGTAGAGAGGAGAAGATTATAAAAGGCAGAGAGATTCTCAAGTAGCCATCTTAGATTTATCAGATCTCCCTTCAGTCCTAAAAAAACAATCGATATTCCCTGTGAATTGCTGCATATTAAAGCAATTTTCTTTAATCCGCAAACATACCTCTTCTTAATTGGTATCACTTGAGTCCAGTAGCAAAGAGGTGTTCAAGATGACTGGAAACAATGTTAGAATAAGCAGAGTAAGACAAGTGTCAATTCAGGAGTTTTATTCTAAACTAGTTGCACAGCCACGACTTGAGAGTCTAGTCTACCCTACTATCTTATAGTTGGATAGAAGCTATATGGATTCATAATACCTTATGCTATTTAATGAAATTTAGATTGTAGCCCTGACAGCCGTGAAACCGTGTCATTATAAAATATAAAGAAATGGATATAAAAAATATGCTCAATGTGTTTATGTTGTATGGCATTATATGGTGAAAAAAGAAAATCAACTAAAAAAAAAAAAAAAAAAAAAGAAGATGATGTAAGTTGTAAGAATCATCTAAACTGATGAACCCGATGAAACATAGGGTTTATTTAACTAGACACATCCCAAAAACGAATACAACGCTCTCTGTAAGACACAAAGCATTAAAAAACACAGGAACAGAAGAGAAAGCATGAACAGTTACTTTAAGAACGAGATAAATATGCAAGGAATCTTTTCGACCAGCCCAAATTCGGAACAAGGTGTTTTCGAAACTTTAACTAAAAAGGACACAAACCATTGGAACAAAATAGTAAATTAATATTGCCAGAAATTTCCCATCGGAAGTTCAACACAAAGATAATCACACACAAAGACGTCCGAGGAATCTGGACAGTATTCCAAATTGAACCCTTTATTTACTTCACAGGGGTAGCATGAACTCGTTCAATCAGCCATGACTGGATAGAGGTCCCAAGTAATTTGAAATTGTATTTTTCAGTCGCACACACTGAGAATTGAACCTTCAATCTTCAGGAGAATATCACTTTTACAATTGATTTTTCCAAGTATTCTTACCACTGCGCCATGGGGCTCTGACAGAACGAGAGCATACTACCTTCATGCAATTCGGGAATGTGACTGGATAAAGGTTCTAAGAAATTTGAAATTGTATTTTTCAGTTGTACACACTGAACGTTAAACCTTCAATCTTTAGGAAAATTTCACTTTTACAATTGATTTCCCAAGTATTCCAACCACTGTGGCACAGGTCCTTGCCAGTATATGCGACCGGAAAATACAATTACGAATTACTTAGAACCTCTAGCCAGTCATAATTGATTGAACTAGAATATGCTATCTCCGTGAAGTAAATAAACGTTTCCATTCCAAACTCCGTCCAAATTCCTAAGTCCAAGTTTGACAAAAGATACCTGAAGAAGGTTGAACGTTCCTTTGACCGAAACGTTGTAAAAATAACACTTAAGGTGAGAACAGTAGTCCAAAGAATCTTTTACGGAAAGAGATTTAACCCCAATCAAAGAATGATATCAGAAACTGAGATTTATTTTGGGGCCAAAGACAAATCACTCCACAAAAAAGCCATTGAATCGCTAGAATAATCCGAATAATACGAATAACCAATCCTCATCTCAAAGATTCAGAAACCTATAAGACTTTATTACCTTCTTAGTAACGTAAGCCTTTCCTCTCTTCTCTAATTAGATTTCGACACTCTAGATTTTAGACTATAGGTAAAGCTGACATTATCTAGATTCAACACTATGTTTCTTAAAATGTCTTCAACAACTGAGATCTAACTTGAAATCGTTTCTACTTTACATGCTTAAAATAACCAATCAGCTATCTACCCATGTTAGCTAAGTATATGAAAGACCAATTTAAATCATATTCCAATTATCTCTGGTGAATTATACTGGATAATAAGAGAATAAACTCTTCTATATTAAAATTATGCAAAACAAGACTTTGCTTACGGATGATTGAAAACAAAGCTCCTCTTTCTAGCAGCGGTCTCGAACTGGGTATACCTGTTAAATAGTTTTCATGATTCTTGTGTGTTTACTGTCAAACGTATTATACAGGTAATAAATTATAGTTCACAGAAAGTTATTCAACCATGATCTATTTCTATTTGTCATAAATTTCGTCACAGATGATATAGATGTGAAAAATATTTACTTTATATTAGCCATGCATTCTCCATAATTTGTTTGCTCTGGCGATTCATGTTTATTTAGATTGTGTTTAGAAACTATTACGGTTAGTGTTTAGGGACTATGAACATTAGTGTTAAAATAAAAAAGGCTCAATGCATGTATCGCTACACAGACGATAAAATAAAATCTCAAATATTCCAATTTCATACCGCCATATGAGCCCAAAAGTCATCAGCAATCAAACGTACCTAATAACCTTGTGCATTTGCCAAATCTTATCAACGATCAACTGCCAAACAGTGACAAAACTTATAATTTGCATTTGAACAGAAGAATGATAATTTCTGTAAAAATCACATGATTTCACACACGCGTAAAAGATGAGAAAGTGTCGAACCGCCTCAAGATATCATCGGTATCTTCCAATCTCATTTTGCTTAATGGATCTCGATCATAAATATTACGTTCAACATCGAATTAATAATTTATTCTTCAGACATTCAAATCCTTTTAGCAGATTTGTTTTGCATTGTCTCATTCAACAAAGTTCAATAACACACTAGTCTTTAACTCATTGCATATATAACACGCCACTAAATGAGTTCCGGTCATGACCAATAAAACAACTTTAACCAAAATTCGATTTATTCATCACCACGGTTTCCTTCTAGGGGAAGAGAGATACAGGTCCTCAACTCTTTTTCAGCAATACGATGGCTTTTTGCGTGGAGCGATTTCTCTTTGGCCTCAAAATACATCTCTTCTGATATCATTTCTTGATTTAGGTCAAATCTCTTTCTGTGAAGGACATTTTTAAAAGTTTGCAAGCAGTCAGTAATTGCTGGGGCTAGATCAGGAGAATAGTGTAGATATAGAAGCATTCTTAATTCTTCTTTTCAATAGCCTTGCCATCGACTTGTGACATGGTGCATTGTCTTGGTGGAAAAGCACATTTTTTTCTTCATTTGTAGCCATATTTTAGCGATGTCTGCCTCTAAACAGACTAATAATGCTATGTAATATTCACTACTAATGGTTCTGTCTTTCTCAAGGCAATGATAAATAAAATATATTGCACGTCCAAACAGGTAAAAACAAAAGAACCTTACCTCCTGATATTTGCATATTTGGCCCATTAGGATGGTTTTAATCTGCAGCTGTCCACCCAGCCGATTCTAGAAAAAAAGAATAGTACATTAATGAGATTTCCTTGTCAAAAGGAATATGCAAATTAGTTAGCCTTTTTGAAGTCTGTCACATGAAGTTATTTACTTTTGAAATAGAAAAGTGGGGTTTTACTATCAATGTTAGTGCGACAAATAACTAAACTTTATATGTATAGAAAATATACGCATAGCAACTCTATGTATATGCACCCTCTAAATATTAAAAATTACAAAAATATATAATGTTCCCATAATACTCACTGTAATGCCTGAAAAATACATTGTAGAATTTATAATGATCTCTTTATTAGTTAGAGATTACACTATATATATATATATATATATATATATATATATAGAGAGAGAGAGAGAGAGATAGAGAGAGAGAGAGAGATAAATGATTAATATGGACAAATTTACATGGTCGCAACACTGAACATGCTAATGTTTCAGACAAATGGTCCGTTAAAACTAAAAATCCTTGTCAGGCTACTTAATAAATGGTTGCTTTCCACAGAAGAAACCATTCCTCAAATGAAGAAAAACAAAGCAGTTCAATTACTTAAAATAAATTAAAAGTTACAAGATTATGAAATTAAAGAGAGGAGGAGGGGTTATGTGACATATATGTTGCAGACATTAAAAGAAGGGCAGAAGAAGCAAGAAAAAAAGGGAAGAAAAAGAAGTAAGTAGATAGAGACAACTAAAAATAACATATGGAGAGAGAGAGAGAGAGAGAGAGAGAGAGAGAGAGAGAGAGAAAGGAGGAAAGAATCGAGTGGGAGAGGGGTTGCAAATAACGCCGAGCAAAATTGAGAGATGTGACCGGAAATAAAGCAGACATGCTGGTTCAAAATTACACGTGAAAATATTTTAACTTTATAAGAATGGAATTATATGTAACTAATTGTTAAAATTAAACCTTATTAATTAGAGAGTAGAGGAGAACGTACAAACATACATAATTCAACATAAGTTTTAAGACTAAGAATATCTGTATGCAAGTTATTTATTACATGAATTAAATTTTTTAAAATTAAGCTATAAAGATACAAAGTTAAACTCAGATAAGAATTTACTTTTGCATTTAATTTTTACATCGCTACTAATAACAGAAATAATAATAAAAATAGTAAAATATAATAATGATGATGATGATGATGATGATGATGATGATGATGAAAATAATAATCCTGCTTTCGTTTATCAACGTCTCCCTGGAAAGGGATAAGATTCATTTCCAGAGGATTTCCCTCAATCCAAGCTCCAAACCAGGAGCTTCACAGATCATGATTTTTCTTAAGGATGTTGGTGGTACCTACAATAGCAGAGGTATGAAGGCCACCTAAAACATCGGGGATTTGTAGTTTTTTCAATTGCTCTTCCAGACGACTTGATATTACTCCTAGCGTACCAACTACGAACGGGATTATTTGTGTTTTAACCCCCGTGTATACGCCTTATCTCCAAGGCCAATGGAGCATAATCGCTCCACTTCTCGTTCTCCTTCTTTCTCACATTCCTGTCCCAAGGTACTGAGAAGTCTACAATCTGCCAGTTTTTTGAGACCTTGTCAATGACGACGAAATCTGGACGATTATGTTCCAATTACTTCGTTGTTATGACACTTTTGTTCCACAATACCTCTACCCAGCCATTCTCACTTGTTCTCACTTTATCGGGCACCTCCTCAAACCATTTTCCAGCACACTTCACCCCAACCCTCTTTCACACCTCCCAATATATCCGGAGTCGCATGCGATCGTGTCTTTTGCGGTCCTCTCTCTAAGCCAGTCCACTACACCCTACTGCAAGATGTGCAATTCACTCTGAGTTCTTTCCACAAATTCAGCATTCTGCAGCAACTTCCTCTCCTAGAACCACTTTTTTTGAACAATTTTATTCCTATTGCCTGCTCTTGTGCTGCACAAGCAAAAGCTTCAGTACTCTTAGCCAGATACCCAGCTCTAAGCCATTGCCATGATCTTTCATCAGCCACTTCTGCTATATCCTGGAAGAACCTTCCATGCATTTTTTGCTAGCCAGTTTCTCTGTCCTTTCTCTATCCATACATTTCACATAATCAGCCTTGTTCTCACATACCTCCACTTCATTGGCCACAACCTTAAGCATCCATTCCTCACTTATAACCACATGCTTCTTCAACGACATCTCTTCGGTTCTAACACAATCTTTTACACTTTTCAATCTTCTCCCATCGTCTTTCCTCTTTTGATACAGCCTTGCTACGCTACTTCGAACGTGAAATATACCAAACATTGTTAAAACTTTTCTTGTTTTGATATCCATGGCATGCAAATCCTTGTCAGACCATTCTAAAATTCCTGCACTGTATCTCAAAACACTGACTGTCCATGCATTCACCGCTTTCATTAGATTTCCTCCATACAGTTTCGACTTTGCAATTAGTTTCACTCTTCTAAAATACTCCTTCCTGACTTTCTCCTTCATTTGTCTGTTCATGATGCCTACACCCTCCAACACTCCCAAATATTTATATCCTGTATCTTCTATTTCTTTCATGATTTCTACATTTGGCAGCACTATTCCATTCGAATGAATTTTTACTCCTCTTTTCATCACCAGCACCGCGCATTTGCTAATTCCAAACTCCATCCCAATGTCTTCTGAGTATGTCCCCACAATCCTACCAGTCTCTCTATTTCCTTTTCATTTCTACCGAATATGTTCGAATCATCCATAAACAGTTGAGGCATCTGTCACCAGATCCAAAGTTATACCCTAGTTTTTCTTTCTTCAAGAGGATGCTCAGTGGCATCATTATCATTACAAAAAGAAGTGGCGATAACGAATCTCCTTGAAATATTTCACGTTTAATGCCAACCTGCCCCATCTCCTGTCCGTTTGCTGTCAGCACCGTTTTCCATTGAGCAAAACTTGTCTCCAAAAACCCTACCACATTCTCAGCAACCTTCATCATCAATAGTGTTTCACGTATCCATGAATGAGGAATCGTGTCATAAGCCTAATAATAATAATAATAATAATAATAATAATAATAATAATAATAATAATAATAATAAAATGTTGTCACTCAGACTGCAGATAACACCACAAGCTGTTCTCATAGAGAAAGCTTTGATTATGGCTCATGTGAATACACCTAGAGAGTAAAACAATAAAATTAATAAAAATGACAATAATTGAAATTATAGCTTATGTTATGAGAATGCTGGGTTGCTGGCCCGATGAGTTCATTTGGTCTTTCCCAACGTCCCCTGTTTTCCTAGCTGTCGCTGGTCTAATTCCAGTTGTCACTCAGTCTATTCCTGAAAGTAAACAGAGTAGCCATGTATCTAGAGGATAAAGATTACTACCAGACCAGTAGCAGAAACTCGCCATGAAGACAGCGAACAACAGAAGATGTTAAGATATTTATGTGCTATATTTATATGCAAGGTACTTACTATAGTTTCATTGATATGGATGGACATTTAACACATCAACAGCCTCCAAAAGTAGCACATAAACAGCCTGCATATAAATATAACACATGAATACCTTAATAACCAAATATGGCCCACAAATGGTAAATTTACAGCAGTCGGCTGCACCAGAATTTAATCAAATCACTGATCAATAACTTACACGAATACGCCTGAGAAGCAGATAAACACACCGCATTCATGATCAACAATAAAATTATTTTTAAACAAGACTAAGTTATGGTTAAGAATCAGACACTCATAATAGACCAACTCTCTAAACATGGTACTTTCCCTAAAACGAACACTTACAAGATTTCAGTTGAAAATGAAACCATTTTACAAACTGTCTTTTTTGTCAGTTGCTGACGACTTGAGATGACTTGAAATAGCTTTAACTAAATAGTAGTCATGAGACGATTCAAATATTTTCCCGATTCCGACGCAAGCAGTGATTCAGATTTCGATTCTTCATAAATCTCTAAGTATTTAACTATAAAGTATAAATATTTAACTATAAAGTTGCTATTTTTCCGCGATTACCGTAAAAACATACTTTAAATGTGCATATATATTCTCAAACTTAATAACACACTTGTGCTGACCTATACATTTTGGTTTGACTGGTAGTTTAGAATCAATAAATATTTATTATATTATTATTACTACCAGCAGTGAACGATTTTATTTTAAACAAAATCAAATAGAAAAGATAATTAAAGGAATCGTTTTTGGTATTGGGAAATAAACACACATTTTTCCGATTCCAATACCCCTCAAAAGTCTCGATTTTTTCGATTCCCGATTCAAATTCATATTAATCGTCCTAACACTCCTAAATAGTGAAGATCTACCTATGTCAATGGAACCATAGTACATCTCTGGGATATGTAACATAAGTTTTTTTTATTTTTTAAATAATTAGTTTGCATTTACTTAATGTATGTAGAGGTATTTATAGAAAATTACCAGTCGAAACAAGTGCCAAATTCCTGATCAGAATAATTTTACATCACTTTACCGAAATTAAAGTCAAGATATAATGAAATTAAGCTTTATGTTAAGGATATTTATACTAATTTTGATCAAAATCCATTATATGATTTTGATTCTATTAAATGACTCAAGTGTAAGTCCTAAGGCTTATAGGGTTGAAGAAAAAAAAAATAACTTCAATGAAAAACTCTCATAAAATACTAAAAAGAACGAAGTGTATGGAATAATTATAATTGATACATAAAACATAGTGTAAATTTTTTTTTAAAAATCAAAGTTATCTGACTTGATTATACCATTAAGGTTAGTGCATGTATTAAAATAACTGTGCAATAACACTCTTAATCTATTACTACTGTAGTACTGTTCATTCAGGATTATGTAGGTGGTGCTTAGCATATAATGCTAGGCTGTAAAGGACAATAAAACATCCAAAGCATGAATATATTGGACTGTTTGTGAGGAGGAGTATATCTAGGTGACTAATGTAACTTTTCGTTGTTTCGTTTTTATGTATATTTCTAAAGCTAATCCATGCCCGTACTGATATAAGAAAATAAAAAAAAAATTCTGCAAAGAACTATATATAAAAGTATCAGTATTGGCCAAAACAATAGTACGCTTGCATAGTAAATAAACTAGACCTTTTTTGATCAAGATAAAAATGAGTGCCTGTTCCCAACAAAGCAGTATTATGTATATATATATAACTACTTAATTTACTCACATAAAATTAATATACAAAAGTATAGATTTATGCTTAAACTTTAAGTATTTACTTCAAAAGTGCTCAATACGTAGGTAGAAATAGTTAGTAAGTTTTAAAATGTATATGGCGATTAAGCTACACTGAATATTCCGCAAAAGCCTGAAGAATCCTAGAGTGGATGAAACGCAGAATATTCAGTGTAGCTTAATCGCCATATACATTTTATAACTTACTATATATATATATATATATATATATATATATATATATATATATATTGTGAATGACCATTAAGTTGGGTTGAGCACTTTGTAAATATATTTTCACCTGACGCGTATTTAAGCGATTAAGCGAAGCACACTATTAATTTGTTTGTAAACAAGCTGATGTTTAGAGTACTGTTGCGACGGGCGGGTGTGGATTTAATACACACTTGAGGAGAAATATTTACGGCACCGATTTATGGTCCGATGGTGAGAGCTGCTGACTGTCAATGCAGTGGTTGTAGGTTTGATCCACAGCTGGGGAAAGGTGTATGTCCAGCCTCACTGATGAGCTGTGATTCAACGAAACAATACTATATGTGGATGACAATATATATATATACATATATATATGCATATATATATATATATATATATATATATATATATATATATATATATACTGCTTAATAAAGTTATATAAATGAGCGAACTTTGATGGAAATATCACGAGACATCTCTGAAATACTGATATATATTCAACTATAAATATGTAAAATCTGTATGCATTTAGAATCTGTAAAAAGTTATTCATAAACTCTAAGAGATTCTGTTTGCGGAATATTAATAAACAAAACACTCTAAATTTAATCAGATTCATTAGCTTACAAAACTTGAATTACTCACATAACATATGCAACTGTCAACATTACACATTTATTCCTGTTATAAATAAATGTTCACATTAAATTGATGTACTCCTATAAATTCTCACTCTGATAAATTATTAAAATATTTATTATTTAATTAACTAGCAATAAACAAAAGCATTATTGATTTTATATTCATGATTTACTTATGGTAAATTAATTTGTCTCATTAAAACGAGAAAACCAGACAATTCACTTTGCCTGGAGTTATCGCCCTTACATTTAAAATTCTAATCCTGAATCATTATATAAGATATAAGACAAACCGGTTTTCCACATTTAAAGTATTTATTTAACTGTATTTTATCCTATTTCATTAAATGTAAAATTACATCACTAATTCAAAAAGAGTCATTAGTCTACATTGAAAATCAGGTACAAGGATTATTATTACTACCTAAAATTTCACCATACTAATTCCTCCTGACACAAAAACATTGCATATATTTTTTTACAAGAAGTCACCACTTATCAAGGTCCGAAGGCCACTCAAGGATAAGGGTTAATGAGTATAATGTGGTCACTGAGACAACAGCTTATTGATCTATAGTGATGGAAGTTGGGTAGAATTTGTTTATTTAAAGAAGTGAGACATTATAAAATTGTTTACATTGGAATTGAAGACTACGATGTTGTAGTCAGCTGGAAAGCAGGCCAGTGGAATTAAGTTCCACAGGCAGGCGGTTATAGGAAAGAAGCTTCGTTCATAGAATCTTCATTCATGTTTAGGTACAGTTAGAAAGTAATGGAAATTGTTAGTAGTGATTGCAACTAGATGAGTGATATTTGTGAAAGTTTGACATGGGGGGGGGGTGATAGTGTGTAATAAATTGCGAACAGACGGGCTTACCTGACAAACGCTCGAGGTGTGCACTCTGCAAAGCGGGCACGTCCAAAGAAAAATGGCAAGATGGCGGCGACCGGTTAATATTGCCAAGTAATCACGCAAAATCTCGTGTTCTCTCGCACACACGAGAGTTCAGCTTAGCATAAAAACGGGTCACTGTGAGCAAGAAGGGAGAAGGAAAAACGTAGTCAAGACAAAGACGACGCTTCTGACGACTGAGAAGAAAAAAGAAGAAAAAGAGCAAGAAATAGAAGAGGAAGAAGAGAACGATACATGAGAAGACGAGGTGTGTGCGGTTTTGAGTAAATCGAAACAGACAGAAAAAAAAAACTCTGATTACAGATAGTTGAAGCTCAGACAAGCACTTGCTATGAAAATAAGAATAGAGAAGAGACAGGCTTGAAAAGTCTCTTCTGTAGGAAAGAGGTTGAAGGGAGGAGAAAAAGGCATCACCCATCAGGCTTTGAAGCCAGTTCTGAACTCTATCAAGGCAGGATAGGGTGCCCTGAGTAGCTCCTGCACAGATGTGACAACAGTATTTTATTTTAGACAGTAGTTAGGTTCAGTAGTTCATATTAGGCACATATTCAGGTAGAGGATTGTGTCGAGAGTGAGATATTCTCTGGAGTGGTAGAACGATGCAACCATTTTTCCAGCGACCTTGGCAACAGATTTGATGTAAGTCTTCCGTTTACGGTCAGAAGTGAAGGTAAGACCCAGACGCTTGTTGAAGAAGGGTGTTTCCTTGATACAGAATCCATTTATATTAAATAACATCAGAAAGTTAGTGATGAAAAGATAAGAACTTGTTTGTGAATGCATTAAAATTTACCAGCCACTTTTTGCTCAGGATTGTCAAGGTAAGTACCATCTGTTTACACCTCTTTCTAACTCTATTTTTACAATTATAATCACCAGTAATAGTAGTAGTAGTAGTTAAAGTAAATAGACTGCATTTTTGGTATGACATAAAATTGCATCCGCTGGTATATACACCCAGATTTACATCAGGTCTAACGAATTAAAGTAGAGTATCTCTACTATTATATAAAAAGAACTTTGACTGTGTGTATGGGGGGGGTGAGAGAGAGAAAGAAAAAGAAAGAGAGAGTTTTTTATAGACTTCACAACGGCTGGGCCGATTTTTATGAAATGTTATACAAATGTACTTTATGTATTTGGCAGTGTTCTTAGATAGATTTCTTATCAAAATATCTTTGATAAGTAATCAATAATCGAAAAAAAAAACGATGAAAGAAAGAACAGGTGATCTTGACCAAAGTTAACAAATTATACAGCCTAACATCACAAGTGCATCTAATAAGTTTTATTACCACACAAGCAGAAAGGTCCAGCGTAGAAAATCAACAATAGCTTTTTTGATAAGGCATGGGATTATTCGAAATGAATGTTCTGTGCAGAGCACAATTGAAACATGATATTTGACTTTTGCATTTTAAAATTTAAGTGAAGCCATTATGTATAAAAAATACTTTTATTAAGTCAACAGTAACTTCTCTATAGTGCAATGTAGACTACAATGTATTGTGGACTAAGTCACTGCGGGGAGGCATATGAAGCTTCCTCCTAGTACACCGCGATGCGTCCTAAACTAAAGTAGGCAATCAACTAATTCGATTGGAAAATGAGCGATTTCACTGATTTCGATGACAATAAAAGTATGGCAGTTTGAAACATTCTTTGATCATCATTCAATCTCGGGCAACGTCAAGTCTCCCTGCTATCGAATAAATATTTAAAGATATAAAAAAACGTTTGCATAGACATCAACCCGATAGAAATTAACTAACTCCAAAAAGAGTTGATATGTCATACAGGAATAAATACGTTTGAAAGGGTTACGTCATCATGTTGCGATATTTGATTCAAAGTAACGTCTCTTGAATCATAAATCATTAAAAAAAAAAACAAGAATTCAACATTTATGTGATTTTAATCTAGTTAAAAGAGCAACTGTTGTTGTTGACAGAGTTAAATGAATTTAATTCACCCCTTCGGTTAAGTAAGTATTTATTTGAGCTTTGAGAAAAATATTCTGATTAAATTAAACTTCGGTAGTTATTTACATTTGCCTGCGTTTCTTTTTATAGCCTATACATGTGTCAAATACCGGTTGACCTTAAATTCTGTATGATCTGAATTATTGCATCAATGTAATAATTCAGTTACAGTTTGTTAAGCCTTTTTTTATTTCATGAAACGTAAATAAAATCAAGTAGTTATTCAGTTTTGTTTCTTCAAGGAAATATTTTCATGCAACATGATTTGTTCGACATTAAATAACAAATGCGGAGTAATTTCTTTTTACAAAAAAATATCTGCTTTTTAACAACCTTTATTTTTAGTCAATCTAATAGTTGCTTAAATCTACAAATTATTGTCTATTATTATTTGCAGTTGGATAATCAGTTCTAAGTGACAGTCTTCTTGGGTTTAAAGTGTCAATCTTCAGATCTGTTAGGGACAACCATTGTAATCCTTATAGATGATGAACAAAAGATGAAGAAACTTCACTTGCTTTATGTCCTCTTTCTGAGGAAGTTATCGTACATAAATATGATGGAATTAGGCTTTCTAAAGCAACAATACTTAAAGAAAATGTATCACTTATTCATTAATGCATGCACATACATGAGCATATTATAACAGTTGTTGTCATTAACATACATCGATAAACAGACTGATATGTATCTATTAGTGAAAACTGGAAATAATTAAAACCATACGTACATAAGTTTCTCTCTCTTCGTTCCCCTTTTCCTTAATTTTGCAACACTAGATCAACAGGTTATGGCTGGATGAATAAATATTTTCTCATTGAAATGATCTTGTGTTGTATTAATTAATTTAATATTGATAAGTATGACCTGGCTTTGGGTAGAGTTATACTTTCTGTAGGGTAGTAGCCCACAACATGACCACCTGCAAAGAAAAACAAGGTGTAGTTTTTTTTAATTATGGTAATCGAACCGCAATTATAAAACATATTGCGCATGTTTACGCCACTAACAAAGGATATGAAAAATCAATCAGAAAGGACTGTAGGAATGAAGTTGCTAACAACTTTCAGTGGAAGTTACGTCAAATGAATAAATGTGGCGTGATTACTAACAAGAAAAGACATGGAAGCTTTTAGACTGATAAGAACGGTGTTAAAATGTGCTGGAAGAAAGATATCCATTTTCAGTTATCAGTTTTAGATATCAATTTGTCCATTGATGTTTGTAAGGGACAATCAATTACTATGGACTGTATTATAAGTAACTCGTAACATGGGAATCTGACCCTTAGTTGTCTATAAGTTATGAAAGAGAGACGATTTTTTCTATACAAACACAGATATAGACGCCATGTATAAATTCAATATAGTCACACTACCTGCCAACACTTTATGCATATTTTCTGCCGTTGTTATTCAATATTGTAAATTTCTAATATATATATATATATATATATATGTGTGTGTGTGTGTGTGTGTGTGTGTGTGTGTGTGTGTGTGTGTGTGTGTGTGTGTGTGTGTGTGTGTTTTAGGGAAACACCATTATAAACTTTTGGGGATTATGAATAAAAGATGGATAAACTACACTTACGTCCTGATTCTGGAGAAGTTATCATACATACCTGTCAGGTATCATAAAGAAAAAATATAAATAAGACTCATATTATTCACTCATTCATACACGTATATATTACAACAGAATACAATGGTTGCCACTAACATACATCAATTGATATATTTATCAAGTTTAACAAAAATTGGAGACAAAAAAAGATCTGTTCACTTTAACTGTTAAAATGACTTACGTAGATACTGACAGGCAAATCTCACATAGTGTGTACTAGAATACATTGATATTTTCATTGATTTTTTCCCCTGTTTATCACCAAACAGGTGCATTGATTTTCTTTACTAGTATTTGGAACAAACTTTTTTTTAGTCCTGCCAAAAATAAGAAAACAAAAGCAAATCATGACCTGGTGGAGCGCCAAATTTAAAATTCTGATAATAAAGAAATAAAGAAAATCTTGTGTTCATCCGTTGTTGAACAATCTTTATCATCAAAATCATCTGCACAAACATAAATTGTTAATTTCACTCTTGTATAAATAGTGCAACGATGTAACCATTTTGCCTGCCAAGTTCTGTAATACTTTAATTATTATTGAACTCAATGTATCAACTATTTCCTATGTTGTGACCTCTCCCATCATTTCGCGGGTATTTCACTGATGTTGGAGATAGGGTACTCTTTGATCATGCATTACAGAAACTCAGCCGTTCAAGCTGTGAAAGTTTATTTAGAACCTTTCAGATGAATATCATAAAATCTATATTGCTGAACGCTAAACTAAATATTTTTTTATTTATTTAAATTTTTCGACAATATAATATCATAATTTATGATCGTATAAGTTAGTATAAGTCTTTATTTATATTTTATACATGATTACTTTATAAATAGGTTTGAAGTTTAGGAATTTGTGACAATGCAATGTAAGGTTATGGGCACCGGGTGAATTCAAAGAATATTAACGTGAAACGAGAGGAAAATAGACATAACAAAGTAATATGTGATGTAATAACATTTTAAATATTTTTTGTATTTTAATCGTGTGTTATACAGTGTCAAAATTTTCAGTTATTTCGAGATTAATACTCTCTTTTCAAAGTAGGTCCATATCGAACCCATGTGTGTCATATATTTGCCATATAGGCTGTATAGTGAGTTAATTTATTATTATTATTATTAGTAGTAGTAGTAGTAGTAGTATATACATTTTTATTGTATATTTAATGTAATAATTAGTTATTGGGTTAGTTCAGATAATTTGATTATTAACCCCTTTCATTTGTTTTCATGCCCTTATCTAAAGGGTATTCAGACATGCAACAAGCATTTTATCAGTCTTAGGGCGACAATTTAGCTGCCAATAGGTCAAAGTTGAAAGAGTTGACCTTTGCAGATTCTACCAAACTCCTCCGCCAATTTATATATATATATATATATATATATATATATATATATATATATATATATATATATATATATATAAACATAAAGTTATGAACAGTACATAGGGCCCCAGCAAAGCCGGGCTGAACTGCTAGTTATTAATACAATTATTTTCAATAGCTACAGACACTAGTGTTTTATCCTTTTGGGAATCAGTTCAGGGTATCACGATTACAGCCAGTTGGGAGATTTGAACCTGGCAATAAAACCATCTCTGACTCCATTAGCAAGGCACAAATCCACACGGACAACGTTAATCACAAGAAATACAGTAGAGATTAAAACATTTATTTTTAAACATTTATCTTTTATTTTTGAAAGTTAGGACTGTGATAGTGATCTAATGATTATGACATCATAATCTGTGCGTGTAAGCTTAAGTGACCGACTTTTCACTTCCACTTAGAGTGCTCAACAATATGAATCGAGTTCTTAAAGGTGCTTACACAAACACACACCCATATATATACAAGCATTTCGGCCTGGCGTTGCCCGGGTGTTTTGAGGTGTATGTTGAACAAAATAAAACAAAAACGATCAACATTTTTAGCTTTGACCCCTATTATGACTCCTTAACATTTATTGTTTTGGGCTCAAATCAAGTTATTAAGTTAATTCCATGTCCAAAGAACCTATATCTAAAATTTCAAGTGTTTTGACCCAAAATGGTCGAATTAGTTTGGTAGAGTTCTCAAAGGTTAAATCGTTAAACTTTGACTCCTTACTCGCCAAATTTCCGGCCGAAAACCAATCACATCGATTTTCCCAAATCTCAGTACCCTGTATATCAAATTTCGAGTCTGTAGACTGAAAATTGACAGAGTTATTGCGTGGGGAAATGTACACAGACACACAGACACGTTCACTTTATATATATATATATATATATATATATATATATATATATATATATATATATATATATATTATATACCCACATTATTGCTGGTTTATTATTATTATTAAATTGACGCAGAGTCGAGAAGGAATCAGAATAATATGTCGACTGTGCTTCTTTCTTCTGGTACACTCTCTGCTGAGCTAAAATCTTTAATCAGACTTCTCTGCCTGCATGTGCCACTTTCAAAGATGTGTTTCCAAAGACATTAAACCTTTTATAGTGGCACTTAATTTTGGAATGTCTGAGACAAATAAACACTCTGCTGGATGAAACCTATTAGTATCTTTTTGATTCTGTTGAGCCTTAAATGGCGTCCAAAAATAACGTCAATCTTTGGATTCAGATTGTTATAATGTGAATCTCTCAGAAATAAGCAGATAAAAAGCTGTTGTTTCTGAGTGATTTTCCTGGTGATGGATAATTCCTTCAGGTAAATTCCAAAGTGCCACAAAAGATTTTTACAATTTTTATATCCTTTATTTTTTTTTATATGACATACTTTTTTTATAACCATTCTTAATGCTGCAATATTTTAATTTATTTTATCTTTTACAAGAATATTTTGTCTTTTTCTTTTCCAGTTTTAACAACTAGTCTTTTAACTTTAGTTTAATCTGAACTATATTACTTTTCATGCTTGCATTTTTCTATGTAATCTATGATTTTCCAAGCTTTGCTTTGAAATAATATTTTCTTTTTATGTTCAATATCATACGCATTGTCAACATTCCATAAAAAAATTATTACCAACTTCTTAAATTAGCTTAAAAGACGTAATGAAGTAAATAAACAGAAAGAAGGGACAAAAAAGAGAGAAACAGAATTAACGGATGATGTCGTAAGTGAAAAATTATAAGCCCTCGCACGGCAAAGAGCATCACTTTTGTTAACTCTCTCTATATAACCCAAATAATATGGCATGCGAGCGACATTCCTGCGAAAATTTATGAACGGGTCCATGACGAAACGTTGCTATGGTAACCAACATACAATCAAAAGAAATCGTCTCTAAACTGTCAGTGTTGAAAAAATTGCTATGGTAACCAACAGCCAATAAAAAGAAATTTCATATCTCTGAGTTATTCTGAAAACTTTTGAACAAGAGTAATTTTATTGTGACTTTTGTATTAATGAACGAAAATTGAATATTTTTTTTTCAAAATATAGCTGAGAATGTGATATATGATTGTAGAAATTGTTTGAAATTTGGTCATAAAATGAGGGAGGGGTGAAGCTTTAAATCAGTTCTAAATGAGTAAAATTAATATTTATAACCATATATTACAACACGATGATGTTTGAATATATATATATATATATATATATATATATATATATATATATATATATATATATATACTAGCAGGCTGCCCGGCACTGCCCAATCATAAAATAGGCTTAATATAACATTTTGATTAATGCAGATTTCGTATTCATTATTATACTAGCAGTACCCGTTAACCGGCGTTGCTCGGTGGAAGCGTGCCCCCTCCCCCCAAAAGTTAAAGTACGGTTGTTGTTTTTGTTGTTGTTGTTGTTGTTGTTGTTGCTGCTGCTGCCTAACCCCTAACCTCCTTTTGTTACGAACAGCTTTCGGAATAGACACCTCCAAATCCTCATGGTAAGAACGGCCATCGGAATGTCAAGAACCGGCGGAAAGAGTATTGATCAACCCTCAGCCGTAAAATTTTAAAAAAAAAAGAGAAATAACAGCAACGAAGGGAAAAAGAAAAAAAAATGATGCACATGTCGGGTGGAGAGAGATAAACAAAAAACAACAACAACAAAAACATCCATTTAGTTGTTGAAGCTGTGGTAATGTTGATTGGGTAATCACTGGCCTCCGCACTTAAAAATAGTTCACCTCAAAGTTTTACTAAGAAGCAGAAATTGTATTTAAGAACAAAAACTTGTAATCTATATACAGGGTGGTCAAAAAGTCAGGTAACATTTTAAAGAAAAACGATATTAGCAATACACGTATATTTAAGTACCATACATTGAAATATAAAATGAAACAAACATGAAATATGTTTATTTTGTTAATTGTCGTCCATTTCTCTCTATCAATCGCTGGAAGCGATTAACCACTGATTGTGTAACACGTGTAATCATGTCAGCTGACATCCGCGCAATCTCCTCTTCAATAAATAACTTTAAAGACGCTATTGTATCAGGCTTCTTGCCATAAACGCTATCCTTTACATAGCCCCAAAGCCAGAAATCAGGAGGGGTAGTTTATATTGTGAGAAAATAAAAATAAAAATAAAAATAAAAAAGGAGATTGCTTACTTGGTGGCGCCGGCCTCGAGGGCGGAATTCTAATCTGAGTGGTTGAGAGAACGAGTCTCTTATAGACTTGGAGGAGTAGGGGGAGGCACTATTCTTCTGTTATAAAAGAATTGTGTCTCTGACTAGCACCAGTCCTGTTAACGACTTACTGGTGAACGGTTGGCACAAATTAGTTACTCGCTGCTCGCCGTACTACAAAACTTGTTACTCGACCCAGTAGGGGGGGTCGCATAGGGCATCCTTTGCAACCCCTCGGAGCTTACGCTATCACCGGGTAATCTACTTTACCCTCTAAATAGTTTTTTTTCCACATCTTGCAAAGGATTTGCTGCTTACTCTTTCGTCGGTTAACTACTGTCATGAACGTCACGAAAGAGCAGCTCCTACGCAGAAGGGAGTCATTGACTCAGAAGATTCAGGGACGACTGAAGATGTGTCGTGATGGAGTTAGGCCATCGGCGTACTCATTCTTAAGGACGGAGATTCGACAATTCATTGTCGAGTTAGAGACTTGTATCACACAGCTGGAGTTAGGCTCCTTTGATGAGAGTACACCTGCCGAGATTGAGGGTGCTTGGCTGCCTCAACTAAAGGATTATTATGAAGACTTGGGCGATTTGGATCAAGCATACCGACAGCCAGAGCCCAGCCCTTACTCGGAATCTGCCTTTGAGTTCTCAAGGGCTTCTGCAACTACCGGGAGAGGTTCTTCCTTCATTGTTAAACCCCCACGTATACAGATCACAGGGCCTACATTTAGCGGACAGGAAATGGAGTCCGACCGCATGAGTTTCAGAAACTTCTTGACTAGGTTTGAGAACTGCGTGATCGGCATGGCCAATGATGCCGAGAGGTTGAACTTCTTGAAGTGTTCACTCTCAGACAGAGCCTTGAGGCTGGTAAATCACCTGAGTTGCACTGACACCAATTACCAGCAAGCCATGGCTATACTGAAGAGGGAGTATTTGGACCTGGATGAAATCATTGACCAAATATTCCAGGATATTCTGGACTATGTACCAAAGAAAGGTGGAGCCCTTTTTGAGCTGGGGGACTTCGTTACCAGGACGGCATCGCTGTTGGAAGAGCTGGGGAATTCCTTTTCGTGTGACTTTTCTGTGGACGATTCTGGCGGAGCCAGACTGATGGCTAAGATTCTGTTTAGGAAATTTCCTCTCGAACTGAAAGGCGAGATAATAGCGCTAACAAATAGACGGGTGCCACCTTTGTCCTCCATATTGAGGCTAACTGGAGAAGCAATAAAGAGATTGCAGATTAAGGGCGGTGTCTCCACTGCATTTACATCAACAGTAAGACAGAATACGTCTCAAAAGTTTGGTAGGGGGAACGCTATTACTCTTTCTTTTCATGTGGATGTGAACAATGCAACTTCAACCGGGTATTCCCGCACGTTGCCACCCATTCTCTCAGTTACATTCTCTTGTGGACCAAAGACAGTGTCAGTGAATTGCCTACTGGACACGGGTAGCGGGCGGACATATCTGGCGGCAGATGTACTGAGAACTTTGTGCCCAATCGAAACCCTTGGTGTCAATTGTCAGCTGAGATTGTCTACCTTTCTAGGTGAGTGTCAGCGTGGGTTCACAGAGGTAGTCCTGGGAGTTGACTTGGGTTCTGGAAGGACTGTGACATCTCCTGTCTTGGTAGCCGATGGTATGGACTTGTCGGTTCGAGTGGCCAACCTGGAATCTCTATTGCGTGTCTTTCAGGATGCAAAATATGCTTTGGCCGGCCAGTTTGAGACCGGAAAGGATTTAATACCGATCAAGGGAATAATTGGGTTAGACCTGATTGAACACCTGGACTCATTAAAGCTGATCCCGTGTTTGAATGGATGGGCCTTTGCAACCCCGCCTGGATTGGTCCCGTTTGGAGCAGTGGACTCTTTTTTCTTGGAAGATAAGCCCCTCTCTGAGGTTACTCACCTCTCGTTTAATTCGGTAATGGAACATACCCCCCAGGTCGATTCATCACATTTATGTTTTGTCCTTGAAACACAATCAACATACCTGGATCCCATGGCGGAGTGCTTTCCTGACAGTATGGTACAAAGAGGACTAGAACAAATGTTTACGTTGGAATCTCTGGGGCTTCCCAGTCAGGAGGACTTTTCTGATTACGATAAAGTTCAGATGAAGCGATTTGAGGAAACGGTAGAGCTTCGGGATGGAAGCTATTATGTGGAGCTCCCCTGGCATCACGATAGATTAGCCAGAGTCCCCTCTAATCATGCAACTTCCTTGCATGTTTTAGACCGGGTAGCAGCAAACTTGACTAAAAGAAAAATATATGATGAATATTTGGAGGTGTTTCGTCAGCAACAGGAGGACGGTATAATTGAAGAGATTTTTGTCTCCCCTCAGGAGTTCGACAAATATGTGTGGATACCACATAGACCAGTTTTCAAGTCGGACCCTACGGCAACTACCAGGATAAGACCAGTGTTCAACTGTAGTTTGAAGACAGGAGATGGATTATCGCTGAACGAAGCAGCATATTCTGGCGTTAACTTAACAGGGGACATCTTAAAGTTGTTGCTGGCCTTTAGAGCCAACAATTATGTGCTACTAGCAGACATTCGCCGAGCCTTCCTAATGATTCGGCTTAAGCTGGAGGCGGATAGGAACCGGTTTTGCTTTTTTCTTAAACAAGGAAATTGTTTGCGCTGCTTCCGCTATACCACCTTGATATTCGGGTTTACTTCCAGCCCATTTGTGTTGGGGTGCATCTTAAAATTGCATGCGGCAAAATACCCTCAAGATGCTTGCCGCAGAATGATGGAGGACCGGTTTTATGTGGATAACCTTGTGGCATCCGTGGCAGACGCGAGTGAGCTTACTACATTGTATTCCCTTGTTAGAGAGCGTTTGCTGGAAGGGAGCTTTATTATCCAGTCATGCAACTCAAACAGTCAGGCGCTCCGCAATAGGATGAAGGAGGATGGTACTCTAAGTATCCATGAAGAGGAGTGGGAGAGAGTACTGGGCTACCGATACTCCCCACATTCGGAGGAGTTGTATGTCGCTCCGGTAAAGTGCAATCCTGACGTGACAACTAAGAGAGGTGTTCTTTCAGAGTCAGCTAAGGTCTTCGATCCGTTGTCCCTATGTCTCCCGGTTACTATCCGCAGTAGAGTGCTAATCAGGTCCATGTGGAAGAATGGTGCCGGTTGGGATGATCCACTCCAGCCAGCGATCTTGAGCGATTGGAGAGAGCTAGTCAGGGACCTTTCAGGGTTGAGTGATTTCCGTTTTTTGCGCAAGGCGCTTATGGCAGGGCTGCCTGGAGATATGTACCTGTTTTGCGACGCGTCCAAGGAAGCATATGGGTTTGCCGTGTATATCGTACAAAATGGTCGGTCATCCTTATTATTTGCGAAAGCTAAGGTGGCACCTATGAAGGACAAGACTTTGCCTGTGTTGGAACTAATGGCCGTTTTCCTCGCCTTCAAGTGTCTCCCCACAATCCTGGACAATTGTGAAGGATTTGTTCCCGAGAATTTGTGTATAGCCACGGATGCACAGGTGGTCTTGTCCTGGATTTTATCTCAAAACATGGCTAGCAAAAATGTTTTTGCAAAAAATAGACTTAAAGACATTCTGCAGATGAAAGTGGAGTTGGAGTTTCGCTATGGCTTGAAGACTCTCTTCAGATATGTTGATAGTACACTCAACCCGGCGGATTTGTTAACAAGAGGATTAACATTGAGAAAGTTCCAATCCAAGATGGAATTTTGGTGTTCAGGCCCTTCCTGGCTATGCGAAGGAATATCTCAATGGCCAGGACAGGATATGCCCTGTTTGAGTGAGATATGCCAGCGAATGACCCGCAGTTCAGCAAATTGTTCTTTGATCCATGATCAAGAGTACACTTCGGCCATACCTTTTCAGAGGTTTTCCTCATTCTCTGGTTTACTGACTGTTACTGCCTTGGTGTTTAAGTTCCTAGCCATCCGATTTAATCGACAATGGGACTACAACTCTAAGGCAGCGATCTACCTTATGAAGACAGTGCAATGGCAAGAATTTCCCGTGGAAGTGGAGTACCTAAAGGAGTCGAGTGGTAAACCCATGCCAGTTAGGGTTCGTGCTCTGGATCTTTTTCTGGACCCTGACGGTTTGATTCGATCTCGGGGAAGAATCAACCAATCTTCCCACTTTGGTTATGAAGTTAAAAACCCCATTCTGATAGGGAAACATCATCCTGTTACCAGACTCATCATTTTAGATTGTCATGAAAGGTGTTGCCACCTTGGAACTGGGTCAACTCTAGCGGAGTTGAGGCGAAGCGGTTATTGGGTCCCGCAGGGTCGACAAGCTGTGAATAAGGTACTGGCTGTTTGTGCCAGATGTAAACGTTATAATTCAACGCCAGTGACGCCGAAAGCTGCTGCTGCCCTGCCGTCACACCGTACCGATTTCAGAGTCCCCTATCAACACACTGGGATTGATTTTACTGGCCATCTTTGGGTGAGTGACGGGAAACGAGATACGAAAATGTACTTGCTCCTGTTCACTTGTTTGAATATCAGAGCAATACACATTGAAGTAGTTCCCAACATGAGCGTACCCTCTTTCTTCCAGGCACTGGTTCGATTTACTAACCGATATGGCGTTCCCGAAACCCTTTATAGTGACAACGCGAAAACGTTTATAGGAAGTGGAAAGATTTTCGATCGTCTCTCTCTTTTTACGGACTATCAAAGAAAATACGGTCCTTGTAAGTTAAAACTTAAAACCATTCCCTTGTTCTCTCCTTGGTATGGAGGAACATGGGAGCGATGTATCAAGACCATGAAGAATTGCCTATTTAAGATTCTTGGCAGGGGTAGATTGGATTACTTTACCCTTCTGACAGTGTTATCGGATATTCAGAGGTCTGTTAATAACCGGCCTCTTACTTACCAGGTGTCAGCCGACAAAAATGCTACTCCAATTACCCCTAATATGTTCCTTAAGCCCAATCAGAGCCCCGGGCTATTGATACGACTTGATAGAGAGGATAGAACAACCTTGTTGCCTCCCAGCAGGGAGAGGCTAATTCAAACCTTGGAACTTAGGGACCAATGTCTGACAGATTTCCACAAACTATGGTATGAGGAGTACCTGCTAGAGCTGGGAAGGAAGATTCCTGGTCGATCCCGACTCAGTACAAGAACCCGCCTCCAGAAGGATGATGTTGTGCTGATTAAGAGTCCTTTGAAACCCAGACCGTTTTGGGTCTTAGGAACTATTACTGAACTGATTCCAGGCCATGATGGTGTCGTTAGAGCAGCACGTGTACAAAAAGGGGAGGGCTTGGAGGAAGTACATTCCCTGAAACATCTGTACCCCTTAGAGCTTTCTAGGACTCCTGAAGGACCTCCTGTTGCGGAGGGAGGGGAGACGTTGGATTCACCCCCTAGTGTTGAAGAGCAGGTCTGGTTGTGTCCCCTGTGCAGCTCTCCGCAGCAGAATCAGAATATGATCGGGTGTGACTCGTGCGACGATTGGTACCATTTCCGATGTGTCGGTATCGACTCAGAACCTCCCAACAGGCAAAAGTGGTATTGCCCAGAATGTGCGCCCCTTAAAAAACGACGGGGTAGACCTAGCCTGCTGCCTGCTTGATTGATATCTGGACTGATCGACTACTGCTATATTGTACTAACAGTTGTTTTTTGATTAAGTATTTTGGTGGTCTGTCATTTTTATGTAACTTTTTCTTTTTCTTTTCTCTCTTCTACCTTTTGTTTTTTTTTCTCGTTTTTGTCGGGAGTGTGTGAGAAAATAAAAATAAAAATAAAAATAAAAAAAGGAGATTGCTTACTTGGTGGCGCCGGCCTCGAGGGCGGAATTCTAATCTGAGTGGTTGAGAGAACGAGTCTCTTATAGACTTGGAGGAGTAGGGGGAGGCACTATTCTTCTGTTATAAAAGAATTGTGTCTCTGACTAGCACCAGTCCTGTTAACGACTTACTGGTGAACGGTTGGCACAAATTAGTTACTCGCTGCTCGCCGTACTACAAAACTTGTTACTCGACCCAGTAGGGGGGGTCGCATAGGGCATCCTTTGCAACCCCTCGGAGCTTACGCTATCACCGGGTAATCTACTTTACCCTCTAAATAGTTTTTTTTCCACAATATATTACACTCAAATATTTAAACAAATAATATTAAACGAATAGAGATTATAATGGATCATATTATTTTTTCTACCTTTAACATGTTACCTGACTTTTTGACCACCCTGTATATAAAAGCGAAAATGTATGTATGTATGTGTGTGTATGTTTGTGTGTCTGCTAATAACATTCGACAGATACGACGAATATTTACATACTCGAGATCACATCAACGCCCCATCCTTCGCTCGAAAAATATCGAAAAATTGACGGAAAATGTTCATTTTTTCACCCCGAAATCGACAATTTTCGATGAGGGGGGGGGTCAACAAAAACGGTCTTCTTGTGACGACGAGCGGTTCTACGCATGCCCCAAATTTACTTTAAATAGTTGAAAAACTGAACAAATTTCATGTACGTCGCGTTAGGTCAGTCGATTAGCGCGTTGGTTCATTATCTAAACGTTTTGGGTTCGAATCGTGGTGTGAGATGTCTTCTTTATTTTTTCGATTTTTTAAATTTAAATATTGAACCAGTGTTATTTAAGCCATTTTTCACGTAATGTTCGTTTTTCTGTTTTTTTTTTTTTTACTTCGCTTATCCACCCCTGACCACACACCCAAAAACACCCGGGTACCCACCGACTTTTTAATTTTTAATATCGAAACAGGCTTATTTAAGTAAATTTTCACGTGTTCGTTCCTGTTTCCATCGTTCGTTTTCCTTACGTTAGTTTTTTGGTGTTTTTTTCCCCGCTTAAGTTTTAACGTTGTTTTCTTTTTTTACTTCGCTTATAACAAACAAACCTGGTCATTGACGTCGTCGTCGTCGTAACGCTCGACGACTTCCGGGCGTGCACCTGTCAATTTGGTTCTTACTTAAATAAATTCAAACATCTTTCACTAACTCATTCTGGCTGGCCGATTTTGTTTTCAAACTTCGCTTCAGGGCTTCGGGTTTAATCCTACCCGCCCCCCGGTTCTTTTTTTTATTTAACACCACACACACCTACAAACACCCGGGCAACGCCGGGTACCCCCGCTAGTTCTATTCTAATGGAATGAAACGAACTTTCCTCCGTGTATTTATCTTTGATTATTGTTTGTATTAATTACCAACATACTTTTACTTATCCCCGTAACCCAAAAATAAAACCAAAATAAAAATAAAATTAAACCCAAAAAATAAACAAAAAGAAAATACCCCAAAACAACATGAAGTTTTCTCGTTTCATTTTGATAAAAAAATCAAAAAGCAAAAAACAACAACAAAAAAAATAAAAATAAATGAAAATGTTTTAATCAGATAATAAAAAAACTGATAAATGTTCCCCGTAATGAAAATAAGGAAACACGTTATTTAGCGGGGGAACCCGGCGGGTGTATGGGTGTTTTCTTGACCCAAAATTAAATAGAGGTATAAATAGGAAAATGTAGAACGTAAAAAGCACATAAACCTTTTTCAATGTTAAGATTTTCTAAAAAAAAAAAAAAAGATTACGTTACTAACCCGGCGCGAATCTGAAACCCCTATATATTTGACTCAGCTTCTTTATCCACTTGTGCACAGTGACGAAAGCGAAATAACATCTTGTTATTTTACTATTTAAACCAAATCAAATTAGAACGCGAGACGCGCATGCGTGGTTAGTAAAGGAACGATTTTTGCGACACTTGTTGATTTCACTGTTTTTAACAACAGGGGGGGGGCACGTTAGCGAAGATTTATAAATATTGATCCCCCACCACAAAAATAAAAAACGAAAAATACAAGAAATGTGGATTATATATTTTGTCTTGTTAAGTATTTTTGAAAGTTTTCTAGTTGGTTAAAATCTAATTGAAGTAAACCTGATATGATAGAAAGGAAGCTGCGACGTAATTGTTTAAATCTAACAATCTATAAAATAACCCCCCAAAAATACACCAAAAGCAAATGAAGGTTTTTCGTTTCTATTTGATAAAAACAAATAAAAAGCAAAAAAAAAAAAAATGTAACTGTTTTAATCAGAAATCAAAAGTTTTATAAACGAAAAAAAAAAGAAGAAAAACACGTTAGCGTACATTTATAAATAATGAACCTCACCTTCCTTCCCTTCAAGATGAAAGAAAAAGCATATGAGGAAACAAAAAATACAAGAAATGTGGAGTATATCTTATGTGTTGTTAATTATATTTGAATGCTTTCTAGTTGGTTAAAATGTAACTGAGATAAATATAGGACGCTAAAACCGGTTATGATGTATAAAAACTGTGACGTAATTGTTTTAAATCTAACAACATGTAAATGACGCTAATGCAAGTAATGAGAAATGGCATGTGGAACTTTAAAGTGATTAAATGATTTATAGCAATGCGTGATTGCATGTGTAAGTTTAAATGTAATAAATGATGTATAACAATGTGTGGCGATTGAACTAGTTTCGATCCTAGCTTGAGGTAGTTGCCTGTCTAGCCGCACTGATGAGTTGTGATACAGCGAAACAGTACTGTAGGTGGATGACTATAATGCTCCCTATCTTTCGTTGAGCATATTGAGAAGTAATACACGAATTACCATTAAGCGAATTAAGTGATGCTCTTTGTATAAACAAATCGAGCTTAGGTATTCCGACGATGGCAAGACATCGTTAATTCACTGCCCATTTAGCGTAATGGTTAGAAGCCGGGCGGTCGGGTTTCGATCCTAGCTTGAAGTATTTGTCTGTCTAGCTGCACTGCTGAACTGTAATACAGCAAAACAGTACTGTATGTGGATGACTATATATATATATATATATATATATATACTAGCCGAGTTACCCGACCTTTGCTGCGGATATATTTTATTTACACAATAGTAATTAGCATTTTTTTAATATTCATGAAATTACAGGTTCTAAACCCAAACTTCTGGGTAAATACCATTTTTTGTTTTTCTTTGATTGGTTAATATGTTGAGATATTTTGGTGTTCCTGTTCTTGAAACTGCCACATAAAACATGCCATGACTGAAACATGGGTTTGTCAGATCAATTCCAATAACTTTGAATGTTTGCCCTTGACTCTTATTGACACTCATGGCAAAGCATCGCCTCACTCGAAACTGTAGCCTACCAAAAGCAAAAGGCAACTTGCTATCGCTTAGCATTAGTGGAATTCTTAGAATGAGAACAGTTTGACCTTTATAAGGCCCGACTGTAATCATTGCTTCAATCAAATTGTCATGCAATCTAGTTACAACACATCTTGTTCAATTTGTTGTTTTTGGTGGATCCAATGATCTCAAAATCATGATTGGACGACCAACTTTAACTTTTAGAAGATGGGAAGGCATTCCAGAAAGCTCAATTGAATTCAAGAACTCTGTAGGATATTTCACAGCATCATCCTCATCTACAGTATTGTCAATAGATTTGTAAAGTTTTTCCTGGCCTGGAAAATCAGTCATTAGTCAATTATTTAACATGTTGACATTTGAATTTAGTGGAGAAACAATTGCTCGCTCAGCAAGCCAATCCGGATGTTTTCCATTCAAATTTAAGTCAGGGTACACTCTTTCTTTCAACTCGTGTAGTTTCCCAATACATGTACTTATTTTTTCAGGAATTAAAATTGTATCCGGTACTTCTACATAAGGAAGACGTCCATCGCCAATTGTAAGGAGAAGACTTCAAAAGCTTGCTGATTCTAAATCTCCAGTCATATAAGTCCTCACATTTGTTGTTAGGTTCTTTACAAAGATATTTCTCCAAAGGTCAGATTCTTTTAAACTTGCATTAACCATGTTTGCCCTTGCTCCATTTTTAACAACAGGCAAAATTTGACGGAAGCCCCTTGATAATAAAGTTGGAATACCGCCCATTGGCTTTTTGACACCTGTAATATCCTGCAATGTTCAAAAACAGTTTTATGTGCCATTGGGGCTTCATGAACAATTATTACTTTCGTGTCTCGTATTACCTTGGTCATATTAGAGTTCCGAGTAAGAGAGCATACAGGATCATCTATTCTATATATACTCAATGCCACTTTGAAAGTGCTGTGCAAAGTACGTCCTTCTTCCAAGAGCGTTGCCGAAATCCCACTTGATGCAGTTGCTAGCGCAATGTTTTTCTCTGACCTAATTTTTACCAAAATTAAATTTTGTAGAAAAGTCTTCCCTGTTCCTGCAGGAGCATCGGCTGGTGTTGGCAAGTCATATGCTGTCAAGGCAAGTCCTCCCATTATGAGGACTTTGTTTTCTAAATAGCACAAAGCTTGATCGAAAATCAATTCCGAGATTGGAGCATCTGGATCATTGATACACCTTCGATGTTGTTTCAGATAATCATCTGACAATGCCTCTTTGAAGGTTTCCCAAAGCTGTGATGGATTACTTGATGAGCATGCCGTCAGGATTATTGCGAATAGGCACCTCATGTTTTCAGGTGATTGCGAAATCTTTGCTTTATCCAAAGGCCCTCTGGCAAGGCAAGCGTCTCTGAATGTCGAGCATATATTGTCATCAACAATTTCTAGATCTTGAAATGAACTGGGTCCTTTCACTTCATTCAGTAGAATTTGCAAAAAATAACACTCTCCAGCGCTTGGGTCTATTGTGTAAATCCTATCAATGGCCTGCACTTTTAAAACCATGTCATACTCATTAAAATCCATCAAAGTTCCTCTCTTGCGACGATTCCATATCTTTGTACTTTTATTCCATCAGCATACTTCAATGTCTTTGCAAAGTCATCATCTTCGAAGAGTTGGAAAAAACCTGTCAAAGTTGTATGAGGTGTAGGCCCAAGTGCAGCTTGTAATGCATTTTCCTCATTAAAGAGGACTCTTTGTCCATTTTAAGATGAACTGTCAAACCAACCACTGGTGGGAAATGTTCATGTGTAAGATGGCCAAGAATTCGCTATGCTGCTTTTGATGATAACACATATCTCATGTTTTGATATTGGCTGATTTCATCAATCATCTGTTATTCATGCCGATCGGCTTATACAGCATTTTGTAACTGAAAAACAGCTTGATCTGATCTCTTGGATATATATTTGATGCAATACTTGATTGAATTAATTGATGAACAAACTTCAACATTAATATGGCAGTTGAATTGTTGTAACAAATATGGATTGTAAGGCACTACCCATTAATTGGTGATTTCTTGCTCAACTCTGTATCAATTCTGCCTCATTCTTATCATGCCAATCTGACCTTCGTCTTCTGGCTTCCTTCTTCTATATTTAGGATAGGAATCGTTCCCCTGTTCAGTAGATTGTAAGAAAGATTTGGGAAATTCTTTAGAACATTTTTTGTCTATCATACATGGGGAGGGGGGACCACATGGTCCATGGATCATGTGTTTCATGACCAGATTATGGAGTTTTTTTTCCTCCTCTCTAGAAGGTATTTCTGCAGAAATTGCTAAATCATATTCTTCTGGTCTGAGTTTATGCTCTAGAACTATCCAAAAAAGAAAGTGTCCATGATGTAAACCTCTTTTCTGGTATTCAATGGTATACAACCATGCTTGCAAATTAGCAAAAATTCCCTTTTTCATAATTTCCATGAATTTTTTACCTTTCAATCTGAACACTCTTGCAACAATATCTGGTCGATCATGACTTTCTTGTCCAGCAGCCAAATTTTCAACAATTTCTAGCCAGTGTGGATTGCATGTCATAGTGATAAAATAATCTGCTTTGCCATAATGTCTCACAAAGGCCATTGCATCTTACCTTTTTTCACGTAGATACAGAGGAGCAGCAATATAGGTTGCAGGAAGCACAATTCGACGACCTAATTGATTTGGATCTCCATCACCAGTAAGTAAACTATCACGTGAATTTGAGTAATTTTCAGCACGGATACTTTGTTGTTCTCTTCGCAAAAACTGTAATCTTTCAGTTTCTATTTTGCAGTATGCACCTACCAAGAATTGCTGGAAGAGTCGCCTTTCAAACAAGAGATAATTCCCTTCTCGGCACATAATATGGAACGAGCAAAACTGCAATGGCGTGATTTTGCAACGATTTCTCCCTTGCAAATATATGTGGTATCCATCTGTTCCATATGGAAAAATAAAGGATGCATCAAAGGATCATATGATCGATGGAACTCTGAAATTCTCTTCAGTCCACCTTGCTTCAATTGAAGAACAATATCTCTGTTTTCTGTAGGTTCATTTGACATAGTAATTGCTACTTCAGCCCTGGTTGGTGCGTTAAAACGCCGCACATGTTCTCTCCAGGGGCACTTCTTTTCCAGAATTACAATTTTCTTGTCGTTAATATTTGCTTGTCGTACTTGCTCTAGTGCTGTCTTTAATGTCTATATAATTGTTATTTTTATTTAACCAGACTGTGATCCTTTCTAACAGCTCAGCATTCAAGTGATGATGCACTTTTCTCGTTCTCAGTTGATCTTCATAAGTATCTTAAAACGTATACTTGGATATATCTCGTTGTTCCACCCTCAGGTGGTAGCAGTGATTCTAGTCGATGATAGATTTGACCTTGGATCTTTACAGATGGATTCCAACCCTGAACAGATGCATCTTTGTGACCAAAGCTAGTCATGGCAAAGAGAGTCTTATATTCCCTAATCCTTGACAAAAAATGTTTGCTTAGTGAAGATTGCCCAGTAAACAGATCGTGTAACACTTCAGCCAGAGATGGAAGTGGATGTGGTGTAACTTTTCCATTTCCACAACGAAGTCCTGGCGATTCTCCTTTAAATTTTTTTGCACCACACTGACAAACTTGACACATATATGTCCTCTTGCAGCCTTCTCATATGAATCATTCTTGTCATAGAGTAATGCAGTGCGTTTAGCATTTTGAAGTTCGTGTTGTCTTAAATTTTGATATCTGTTTCTATCAACATTCAAATGCAATTGTCTCTCTTCCTGTGACTGGTTTTGTCATGCAAACATATGGTACAATCTATCCTGTTCATGTCTTCTTTGACTGTTAAGGAAAGATTCATTTTGCCGGGACTCTATTTGGTACTGTAGTTGTCTAGATAGACGTTCCTCTTTTTGAACTGAGTTCTCATTTTGGCGCGATTCTCTCTGCATTTGCCTTTGCAATGAGAGACGTTCTTCTCTTTTATCCCAATTCTCAGACTGACGGCGCAGCCTCATACTGTGAGCATATGGAGTTGTTGAAATAATGTTACTTCTGTTGCGCTTCATAATATATGGAAGTCTGAGCAGATTCGTAAAGGCACTTTACTGGCTTTTTTTTTTCGTAAAGAAGCAGTTATTCCGGAATTCAGTATATTTACATATTTTTATCCGTAGCACTCGGGGGCTTGTGTTCGGTTGAGCGTAAAAAATGTAAATAAACAATACAAAATTTAACTTTTCTGGAGAAAAATAAATATATAACTATTTATATAAAGAGATTATAAGGTAAAACATTAACAGTTACGATGTAAAAAAAAAATGTGAAGAAAAAACTGGTGAAAATGTTGTTTTTTAAGTAAAGAATCGTAATTGGATTGGATAGTTTCTTTTTTTTTAAATAAAAATGTAACACTCTGATAAAAAAATCGAAATAAGGAAATTGTTCTTAGTTTAAAAGAACGGATAAAAACACGAAAATGTAATCGCCCAAAGAAAGAAGAAGTATGTGAAAACCTCTTCAACAAATATTTCAGTAGAAGGGATCAGAAATGGGTTATGGCTTATTGTATTGTTTAAAAGAAAAAATAGCAGTTATGAAGTAAAAAAAATGTGAAGAAGAAAAAAAACTGGTAAAATAATGTAAATGAAAGTTTACTTTATTTTATTTTATTAAATAAAGAAAAAATAGTTGAATTGGATTATTTGTTTATTTTTAAATAAAAATCCACTGGACCACAACGTTAATTGCGAAATCACATTGAAAATTATTTTATTTAAACTAATTTCAAAAATAATGCTTGAAAGTTTAAAGAAAAAAATAACAAAGGGAAATAACTCACACCAGTTTGGAAAAAATCGATGTCGGTAAAAATAAAATAAATTAAATATTTAAAAAAATAACAAAAAGAAATAACTCAAACCAGTTTATAAAAAAATCGATGTCGGTAAATAACAAACTTAAATAAAACACTTAAAGCAATTCTCTCACTATAAACAATAATTAACATAAAGTTATTTAATAAAATCGATTTTCCTTAATGCAATATGCAAATGAGATCACCTCTTAATCGTATATTTTGCTAGAATCATACTATATATAGAAATGACTGAAGCAGAGAAGTAGTGAACCTTTCATATATGTTAATCAAAGTGTGAACAAACAAACAAACAAACAGACAGGAATACGAATTTGTATATATATATATATATATATATATATATATATATATATACGAATCTTTTTCAGGCCGAACGCCAAAATGCAAAAATTCAATTTACACTCATTGATTTTGGTTGTGTTTTATTTTTTTCTTTAAATTAAAAAAAAAATTAATTCAGGCAAACGCCTAAATTTTCCTTGTATTTTTTGGTGTTGGGGAAGGGCAATGGAAGATACTTCTCATATCTCTAATCAACTGTTCAGAAGTGAATAGATATTTCTCAAAAATAGATTACTAACTTCAGAATATGGAATGAAAAAAGGAAAAAGAATTTAAGAAAAGAAAAAGGAGATATGTAAAAGCCGTAAAAACAGAAACGTAAAACATTTACTGTAATTTAATTTTAAAAAAAGACGTAATTTTAAATCCGTTTAGTTCACTTCTCTGCTAACCACTCGAGTCCTGTCCTCTTGCCTATAGTTCTTATGCAAATTAATGCATAGCAAACTACACGCCTCAATGATCCTTGAAGATGATTTCACATAAAACTTTGCCCATATCCGCTCTCACATCCCCAGAGATTCTAGGCACAACTAGCCTTGACTTCACTGCTACACACAACTAGCCCTTCAAACGCATCTAGACGCAACTAGCCTTTCAGATGCAGTTAGGCACAAATAAGTGGCTAGGTAAAACTAACTCTCACTACACAAGGATGCCAATTATAAAAAGTCTGGCTCGTATTGTAATATAATCCTGTTGAAAAGGAAAAGTATCGCATTTTAACCTCTGCATTTTACAATGACGGCCATAATTTTAAAAAATGTTCGACCCGAATCGTATGCGAATCTCTCCATTTCACGACAGCGAAAATTTTGATGAAGTTCGACGCGAGTAATATCTTAATCTCTCCATTTCACGATGGCGACAATTTTGATAAAGTTTGAACTGAACTGTATTGTAATCTCTCCATTTCACAACAAAGTTTCACTTTCCAATGAGCATTTAAACTTCTCCATAACTTGACAACTTAATGTCCCAAAAATATGGCTCGAATTATAATTTAACTCTCTGCATTTCATGACGGCGACAATTTTCCAAAATTCGACTCTTGCGTTGGTCGCATCAGAATAGCTTGTAATTGACAACATACACACACCTTCTTACATTCATTTTGTTCGCTGTTAACCACTCCACTCCTGTGATCTCGCCTTCGGTTTTTTTTATAACGTCTGTTTAGCGCAACTAATTCATTAATATGCAAATTAATGCATATCAACCTGCACTTATTAAAAGGTAATATTCATAGAAACCCACTCCCTAAAACAATAGACTTCCAAAACAACGGTTATGCTTTATCATGTCTTGTTCAATTGTTCCTTTGTTGCTTTTCCCATTGTCATCTTCTATTTCCTTCGGATTTCCTATCTGGCACATTTATTGATAGTTGTCCCACTGTCACTTATGTAATACTATGCTTTATAATTTCTGCCTATACTCGCATTTTCACTGCTGTGTTTAGACGGGGAATTAGTTTTAAGGAGAAACGGGGATAAATTTTAAGCGATTTAGGTCATCCGTAACTATACAATTCTTATCCTGCATAAATGAAAACTTTTAGGTTATTTAAATTGTCAATATTTGCAGGAATTATCGTTCAACTGAAGAGATGGCGACAAAATGCTGAGTTATTTGAATCATTTGTGGCTATAAAAAACAATTTCTTTTAATGGAAATCGCTCCATACAAGGCGTAAAGCCACTTCATGAAAGGAGTTAACAAGAACAAAAGATGATTATCACAAAGAAAAGAGATGCTTATTGGCCTTGATCTGGAAACGATCAAGGCTAGAGGTAGGAGGAAAACAGTCAACAGGAAGAGAATTCCAAAAGCCTGCAGTTCTTAGAAAGAAGTTACTTGAATGTACTACAATGGGGTATCAAAACAGCAAATCGATTGAAGCCAACTGGACTAAGAAGTCAAACGAGCTGAAACAAAGGAAGCAGGGAATAGATTAGACAATTGTGAAGAACACCTGCCATAGTAGTATTTAAAAAAGACTGAGACTAGCAACAATCACGTCTGTGGGAGAGAGGTAGCACAGTAGAGAAAAGATGGGGGCAGTCAAAGTACAAATACGTTTTTGCATCTTATCAAGGACATTAGGCAGAGATTCACCAGTCATATCTATCAATAATACTCTATACATGTCAGATTTGCAGACATAGAAATAGATGCGTTTACAGTTTTTTATGAATACAAATTGTTAAATATTAGATTCGGTTAATGTTCAGGAGAGACAAGAAAAGATTATCAGTTATTTATGCTAGATTATATGTGTGGCATTTATAAATAAATATATGTAGGGATTATAATTATACTGGACTGGTATTCAACAAAGAATGAAGAATAGTATAGGTTAATAGGGTTGGGTTGTCTTTAGCTATAAAACCCCAACTTTTATATTAAAAAAAAGAAATGCGGTACTCTGCATTATGAGACTGGGCTATTCTTTTTGAGACAAGGGAAAAGAGTAGGTTATTTATGAGACTGAGCAAATTTTGTGAGAGAAGAAAAACAATTATTGGCCATTTGATTCATCCATAGCTATAAAAGATGATTTTGATAAAGAAATAACTGTAATGTGTATTATAAGACTGAGCTATTCTTGGGGAGGGAAGCGAAACAATTATGGTCATTTGGTTCATCAATGGCTATAAAATTCTAATTTTCATTATTTGATTAGTAAAATAAGATAATTAACTTACGAAATTTTCATTTCCTTCAAGGCTAAGTTTTAGAGAAATAAGATAAAACTTCGATATTTTATTTATATGGTCTAAATATTTTGGAACCTATTTTGCATCTGCCTTGTAGGAATTATTATTGTTAGCTAGTATTAACCCTGACTCTTAAGTGGCCCGGGACTTTGATAAGTGGTGACCCATTGGCATAAAATCATGAGTCTCCTAAATTTTATAGGCATAGAAGTTTTAAGAAATAGAAAGCAACTTACTCTAGCCTTCGGGCTAAGATCCAAGTGTAGTATATGTTCTGATGCTACACTTAAATTAATTTGTCCTTGGTCAATGTAGGGGGAACACTTCTATACTAAGGGAATTTTTATTTTTGCAACTGCCAGAGTGACCCTTTTTGGGGAGCTGGTCCCCCCACCAATATTAAAGACGACCTTGTATCACATTTTGCTCTCGTGGGGAAGCAAATAAGTACAAAAAAGCCACTTACTCTAGTTAATGTAATGGAAACTTCACTAGAAATGAGGAAGCATTTAGTCGACAACGAAATATCCTTTTTATTGTTACGAATTGAACGTCGTTGCATAACTACGCTAGTAACAATTCATGTGAACCGTATAATAATGATGCATTTAAACGTTTATGTATAGAGAGAACGATGAATTTGCCAATAAAATAATTGTTTAAAAAATTACGCACACATATGAGGGGATGATTTATTTGTTTATGTAATTTATAAAATAGACTATTTCTTTTCTTTTTGTTGAGTTTCTTTAAGGCAGAATTATTTTTTTAAATAAATAAATATATAAAAAAAGCATAGCAAATGAAACTTTATCATTTCCGTCTACATAACTTAGATGTTTTGCAAAGTTGCCTTTAATTTAACTTTGTTTCCTTTTTTGGTGTTGTTTTTCATTCAGTTATAATAATTATACGTTTACAATATGTAACGTTGTATGATTATAATACAAAGCAAGGAAACCCAACGCTGCTCGGGACTGAATGAGGAAAGCAATTATGTCCATTTTCACTATGCACATAGGAGTACATCAAAGACCGCGAATGAACAAGTTCTCCCTAATTCACGTTCCTCTGATATTTAGCATGTGGTACAATGGGGAAAGAGGTGGTTGGTTACTTTTAATGCATCTAAAACCAAGTTTCTGTCTTTACATCATCAAAGCTCTGATCCCCATCTAGCATCAATTGAGATGATTGGTTCTCATCTTGAGAAGGCTCCATATTTTGACAAGCTCCTGGGCTTGACTATTACTCCTGATCTAAAATTGAACATGTACCTCAAATTTGTTGCCAAGGTCGCTGGGAAAATGGTCGGATCCTTCTACCGATCTAGTATCTCACTGCTGATGCAATTCTCTACCTATATAAGAGTCAGGTACATCCAAGGATGGAGTACTGTTGCTACACCTGGGTAGGACCTGCTACGAAGACCTTATCCTGACTTGACAGAGTTTAAAATAGACTTCGTAGCCTAGTGAGCGATGCCCCTTTCTCTTCCCTGCAACCTGTTTCTCACAGAAGAGACGTTGCGAGCCTTTTTCTATTTTATCGTAATTTTCATGACAAGTGCTCGTCTGAGCTCTAATCTATGGTCTCCCCCTCACCAAATTTTCATGAGAAACACTTGTCTAGCTGAAAACACTATCAATCATTTCCCTCACTCTTTATCTGTGCTTAAACCTAAACGTAGATTCCATGAACAAAGCTTCTTTCTTAGAACTGAACACTTGCAGAACTCTCTTCCATGTACCTGCTTTCCAGCTGATTATAAGATGGTCGTCTTCAAGTCCAATGGAAACAAGTGGCCTCTGGCTTTGATAAGTGGTGACTCTTTTGTAAAAAAAAAATACTATGTTACATTTTTCAGGATCCTTTGGACTAATGTTCTCATCTTCAGTGTTACTTGCACAATATTTCAGTCGATGTAACCTCCAACCTTCTTCAGGTTTATCTTGTCGAACTCAGGAATATTTCAATCAAACTCGGGAAACTGTATGTCAAATGAATTCCTTTCATTTAATTCAAAGAGCTAGCATGCTATCGTTTTGTCAGCCATGGATGGTGTGACAGGGTCTGATAAGAAAAAAAAAATGAATAAATTCCCCTTTTCTTTTATTTTTTTCTCAAATGTTTTGAACCCACGTCTTTCGTGCAAACTAAAAATGTATATATCCTTTGTGTCAGGCACCACTATGAACCAGCAACCGTGTGGGGGAGTCACTCGGCGGCCGTTTCACAAGAATACAGAGAACAATGACATTTACATGGAAATTTTTTTATAATTTTATTAGAGGTTGCATTCAGAATGGGATTCGGAAAAGAGACTCTACTTAGAAAAATTCCCTAAGTTTTTCATTGGCCGTGTCACCAAGTGAAAAGTTTCTCCTCTCATTAAGGACAAAGTCTCTTCGCCAAAAAAAAATCTCTCAAACAAGTATATCAAGACAAGACTCTCTCTCAATTGGGAATCCCGGGTGAGAGAATCTGATCAGAATCTGCCAGTCCAAAAAAATACTTCTAAATATATAATGTTGCCACCCGGATGTAGATCTTACTAGGCCACTGCTTAGGCTTCGGCCAATCAGGAAGTGGCCAGGTCCAGATCCAGCCGTCAGAATATTTCTCTTTGAAAGAATAATCCCCAACCTGGATGTAGACCTGACCAGACCACTGGTTAGGCTTCGGCCAATCAGTGGGTGGCCAGATCCAGGTCCAGCCATCAGCATATTTCTCTTTGAGAGAACAGTCCCTTACCTGGATGTAGAGCTGACCAGGCCATTGGTTAGTTTTTAGCTATCTGTAGAATGGCCAGATCCGGGTCCGACAGTCAGCATATTTCTCTCTGAAAGAACATTAACTATTATAGCTAGTGTACAAAAAAAAAAAGGAAAAAGAGAATTTATTTATTCATTTTTTTTTCTTATCTGACTCTGTCACAGATGGGTAAAAGTTTTAAGTAATTCGCAATTGTATTTTTGAATGTTGCATGCAATACAGATTGGACCTTCAATCTCTAGGAATGTAACTTTTAGAACTGAATTTCACCACTGCACCATGGGTCATTCAGAGCCGTACAATTTTTACTGTCCTTACACGTTTCGCTCTCTAACATATTTCAGAACAGCTAAAATTTTAAAACTCTCTAAATTAATTTCTTATTTTATTTAATTTTTTTCAAGGAGGTTAGACGCAAGGTCAAGTGTGGAGTTGTTGAAAGTGTTTCTGTGGAATGAACTGGATTCGAACTTGGCACACCTAGGTTTTCAGTCTGTCTTGTAACCCCCTTAACCACTGTACATATGGTTTCAATTTCATGAAGTTTCAATGTGTTTCTGTGCCCATGATTCACCGTGGGATGGGGGACGACACAGAGATTTGGCACATAGAAATTTGCTTTAATCTTCCTTTGATGTCATTAGATTTAAGCCTCTCTTTAAGATTCACATTATGCATCTAATGTATCATTTTCATATAATTTCTCTCCATGCAATGCATATCTTCAAACCATGCTAGTCTGGTTGTACTTTGATGCATCTTCCCACTGCATACAAACTCGTCGCTTGATCTACAGTTATAATTTGTACTGTTAATGATGACAAAATTCCCAAATCTTATTCCATCCGCTCCTAATTCTTGCAATTAGATTAGCATCTGCTTCTACTTGTGCTCCAATAACGTCAACACCTGGTTTTTAAAGATTTGGTACTGACTAAACTCAATGACGATTAACTTTGTTAATCTAAGGTTAATCAATGTATCAATGTGATTATGCAGCATTGTGAAATACAGGGTGGAATGATACAATTGTGGACCTAGAAAAGACAACATGATTCTATTTCCATTTGGTGAAAACCGGTTTTCTTTTATGTTGCAGACCATCTACTAGTTGGCCAGTTATGTACTAATCCTAATAGCGATAGGGGCCTTCTATCCTGTCCGAAACTGACACAATGTTCAACAAGTGAGATCAAAGATACGGCGCTGTACAATTCATGCTCTCTACTGATACAAGTCATGACAACAGGACCATTACCAGCACCCTTAAAATGTATCGCTGGATTGCTATGAACAACGAGGACGTGTCCAGGGTGATGGAAACAAAGTTACCGGCACGGTTATAGTCTTTTGTGTGGTTTCAAGCCTGGGCCACATCATGTCACCTCATATCTTTGAATTCGGCTTGAAAGTCAACACCAAAGTGTACCTGGATGTGCTGAAGAGTGTGATGATCCCCTGCTGCAATCAGGAGGCCGCTGGCAGATCCTGGGTGTAACAGCAGGACTCAGCACTTGCCTACAAGTCCGAAGAGGGCCAGGTTCGGCTTCAGAAGGAGTGCGATGGCTTTGTACCCTTCTCTCACTGTCACCCTCTCTTCTCCTAACCTGAACCTTCTGGACAACTTCGTTTTGTCACACGTCAAGAACATCACCAACATGACCTCCAAGAACACCAAAGCCAGCCTGATCGCCGCCATCTACCAAGTATTAGCCGAGCTCCTGCTGGCAGTCATGGAAAAGGCTTGCTCCCAATTCCAGAACTGTATCACAATGGTGATTGAGGCTGAATGCAGCTACATTGATTAGATGTCAGCTCTACTACATAATCAAGTTATCTGAATTGATTTTTTTTCCTTAGAAGTTTTAAAATAAAGCTGTAGTGTTGTTTTCTTTAGAGCGACACTTTTATCGTTCCACTATGAACAAATCAATATCGAAGACATTAACGAACCTGGTGTCTAACTCTGTCCCGTGGGAAGGCATTGTAAATAGGAACTGACGGACAAAAGTAATGCCTGCTAATTTTTTAATTCTGCCCTAATAGATCAGATAGGATTGCAAATTGCATTGTTATGATGACTGAACTTATGCATTTATGACCTGAAAGTTTACTCTCTCTGTTGCAAATATTGACGTTGTGAACTCCAAGAAAGCAACCCCTGTCATGAGCGTCTTTCAAAAGCAGAGATGTGTCATTGAATTTCTGGCAAAAGTGCATTAAAAATAGTGCTGACTGTGTAGAAAAATAAATTCTGCAGCACAAAAGGTTGGTCGTTTTAATGGTACAACTCCCGTCTTCGTAGCTCTTCAACTTATGTGTTAAAAACAAAAAAATAGGAGGCTATACATTTGGAGAGATATTCGTATGACAAAGCACGCATTGGACGCCCATGCACAGATATCGTTCATCACTGAATTCCTTCTATGCAGAAAAATTAAACCGATCAACATTCACCGGCGCCTTTACGAAGCCTATGCAGTTGATGTCAGTACAGTTAGAGATGGGTTCGTTGATCTCGGAGTGGCGACAGAGATATGAGTGGCAAAGCACACTCCAAACTTTTACAACTAAATCATCAAAAGAGGCTGGCAAACATGCATTGAGAATGGTGGTGAGTATGTAGAAAAACAAATTCTGCAGCACAAAAAGTCGATCCTTTTTATGGAACCACTCCCGAATATGTAGCTCTTTAACTTTTGCGTGGAAAAAAAAAGGAGGCTTTACTTTTGGAACGACCCTTTTAGTTTTACGAGTAGGTGACCCAGACATAAAGTAATTAACATTCAAAAGTGAATTATAACTATTGCCGATAAATTTAAGTGTTTACCGAAGTAATGCATTCAACGGAAGAATAATTTATTTAATAACTTCATTAATAAAATAAGACAATTAACTTATGAATTTTCATTTCCTTCAAGGCTAATTTGTAGAGAGAGAAGATAAAACTTCATTATTTTTTTA
>NC_136490.1:54855555-54880555 GCF_053919585.1 Euprymna scolopes
GTGCATCTACGACTAGCCGTTCCCTATTGGATAGCGTCCTAAGAAGAGTTTTCAATCTCTTAGCTCCCAATCAAATGTGCTCTGATGAACACGTTGCACTTGTTCCCACTCGGTGTACATATCCCTGACAAAGGCGCTTAGCAACAAAATCTCACCAATTCACTGTTAATGTCCATAAATGCCAGAAAGTGTTCTATTCTAACCCGTATCCTCGAGTGACCCCTGGGCCTTGATAAGTGGTGCCCTCCATGTAAAAAAAAAGTTTCTCACCTCAAACAGCTAGACTTTGGAATTCCCTTTCAGTTATCTGTATCCCTGATTGTATTAATATACAGAAGTTTAAATGTAATACAAACTAACATCTTGTTAATCTTTCTTAGGCATGGTCCGAAATAGTAGCCCCTTGTGTCTAAGTGTCGATATTGAAATGAACGTGATTAAAAACCACACTTACCACATACAACAATGATGTAGTTTGATTACTTATGGAAGGTTCATGACAAGTACTTGCTCATATTGATATCATGACGACTATGTTGTAGTCTGCAAGGAAGCAGTTTCACATACAGTAATCCTTTCCAAAGAAGCTCTATCCATGGAAATTATGTTTGACGCTGGTCTCATAGAGGAAGAAAAAGTTTTTTTACTGCTGCGGTAGTGATAGGTAGTGATACGAGTTCTTTCTGTAGGTGTCTTATGAGGATGGACCAGAGAGTGGAGTTCAGTCGAGCACCTTTCATCAAAATAACGATAGAAAGTTACTGGCAATGTTTCTTATGTAAGAAAGGGGTTGCATTCTGAACAAAACAGCCTGGACTCTTTTTGACTGAGTAATTTCAAATTTTTGTAATTTTTTGACAGAAAAATTTAAATAGCCTTAAAAAATCCATCATTTGCCCCCCCCCTCGCCCCATTTAGCCCCCCCCCCAAATCCTCAAGGCTTTAACAAATTTAAATTATAGTTCAGTATATGCAAAACTGCTGAATAGACATACACAGAAAATTTTGGACAAATATTTTTGTCCCAAAAAATGAAGTGTCTTTATTATCCCTAAAAGAGCCCATGGGGCACACCCAAGAGTTATCGCGAAGTATAGACAAACAAAATTATATAGAAATCAGTTTGTTACAACTTTTCAGAAAGTTTTATAAAAATCCAAGGCATCAATTTTTTTTTTAAATAAGAACAAAAGTGTCAATTTTAGCCATTTTAACTTGAAAGGCATCCCTAGGATGGCAACCGGAGTTTTCTGGAAAATCTGTTCTATTACGTATTTATTCATATCATGTTTAATATTTGTGCAAAATTTCAAAATATTCCAAGGCATAGTTATTAAGAAAAGTGCAAACGGACGAACGAACGAACGTACAAGAGTGAATTTACAGGTCCACCCTCCTTTTGTTGGGAGACCAAAAAAGTACTGTAATACACACTTGTTTTTGTTTGAGTAGTAAACACACAGAGAATTTTTAGAGCTCATTTGTATGTAAATAGTATTACAGAATCTAGGTAATAATTTATATATAAGTATAACCAATCTATTCTCTTCGTACCACTCAGTTATTCGTCCTTGACAATCATTCCGACAGTGACCTTATGCAGTCAGACTGAGGAAGGATCCAGTTTAGTCTTAGGAAGCTTCTTTACTTTCTGTTTGAGAAGGAGTTAGTTTATCGTTAATCGCCTGGGGATGAAAACGAGACTAATGAGGCATCTTATAGGCCAGAGTACGTTAATTATTGTCCACTGGATTTTCATCTTCACTCCTGACCATTTGCCTGCCATCCTGTAGACGTAAATAAAACAAGGACTTGTGTAAATAGTCTGTATTTATACACTATTTTTCAATATAAGTATCTTCATATAATATGTAGTTAGACAATACTTTATACATGAGTATTTGTGTAAATATTTGTGTTTTTGTTTGTCTGGAAATCGTGTGTATTTGGGCACTATTTTCTATAAAAATGTTTTTGAAAATCGTGTGTATTTGGGCATTATTTTCTATAAAAAGATGTTTTTGAAAATCGTGTGTATTTGGGCACTATTTTCCATAAAAATGTTTTTGAAAATCGTGTGTATTTGGGCATTATTTTCTATAAAAATATATTTTTGAAAATCGTGTGTATTTGGGCACTATTTTCTATAAAAAGATGTTTTTGAAAATCGTGTGTATTTGGGCACTATTTTCTATAAAAAGATGTTTTTGAAAATCGTGTGTATTTGGGCACTATTTTCTATAAAAAGATGTTTTTAAAAATCGTGTGTATTTGGGCACTATTTTCTGTAAAAATGTTTTTGAAAATCGTGTGTATTTGGGCACTATTTTCTATAAAAAATGTTTTTGAAAATAACGTGTATTTAAGCAATGTTTTCTGTATAAAAATTAATGTAAATAATATGCATTCAGCAATACCTTTATATAAATATTTGTGTAAAAAACATGTATTATGAAAATGATTTTGGGATTAATATTTGCATAAATAATATTTATTTACGCATTATTTTGATATAATAATTTGTGTAAATAATATGGATTAAGGTAATGCTTCCCATGGAATTATTTATGTAAATAGATGTGTAATACTGTAAATTAATTACAAACTAGATCAGAAAGATGCATTTATAAATGGTAGATTGTTCTAAAAGCTTTCCTTCATTAAGATTCTGATGGTTTTACACATTATGAAACTTAATAAAGACATAAAAATACTAAAACAACAACAAAAAAAAAATAATAGTCTGTCTCAGAAGATTTATTGCGATTGCTTTGATATTTCCAAGACTAGATATTTATTCATTTATTTCGTACGAATTAGAAGATTTTATTGTTGGCATTGGTTTCCTGAATATCTTTTCTAGTTAGAATTCTATGTAGAAAGATTTGGGTACTTACAAAGGGGACCCTGTGAAGATTGACAATATCCCTAAGTAAAAGTGTTTCTGTGGCTCAAACTGGATTCGAATTTGGCAAATCCAAGTTGTCAGTTCGAATCGTAAGCTACGTAGCTACTGCCACCTCCTCGTCAATAATAATAGATAAAAAAAGTAGATAAAAATGATTCGTTTCAACGTTTCCAACAAAAGATTGTTATATGTAAATACAAACAAACAAACAAACAAACAAACACACAAAAGCAAGTAACACCAATCTCAATTTAATAAATGTTGAAATTAAACTGTTAGGTTTGTCATATACGAGTAATTCCATAATTTCATGCATGACACGAAATTAACTCATATAGCTTAAGGCAAAATTAACCTGAAATTCAGTTTTTGCTACATATTTTTATTAAAAGATTTTTCTTCTGCTTCATCTATTTCCAGACGCTATCAACTCAGCAAAACCTTTTTACCTAAATCCGTGTATAATGCTTCATTTCAGGAGTGTTGAGTCATCTTTTAGTTAACGTTATTTTCAGTTTTATTTTTAGTAACAATCCTTGCACTGTTTCATACATCAATTAAAGAGAATTTATCACTTAACATTTATGCTTACAAAAGAAAATCTACGTATCTATAAAAGTGAGAATGTGTGTATGTGTGAGGACACTTCTCAACCTATATATTCATCGAAATTTTGATTTACAGACTTGAAATTTGTTATATAGGATATTCCAACATGTGAAATATTAAAATGTCTTTGATTATAATGGAGGGTGTGACTACCAACATTTAGACAATCTTATTTATAACTACAGTTAGGACAATCAACCAATGAGAAGCCTCCGACTTTATAAAAATATCGAATTTTGGATGCAAGTCAATTCGCCTCCAGTCTCCGCCCTGAAACAACTGAACCAGTGATTCTTTGTCGCCATCTTTGTTCTTAAGAATTACTCAACATTCGAAATAGTCACTGCATTGATTCTTCACAGTTTTAATTTACTACCACCATGTTTGTCCAACATAATGTCTCAACACTTAACAGGTTATGTGCCTGGCCATCGATTTTACTTTGGCGGATCGGAATCTAAATTCGAATTGTGGCAGGTGAAATTTCTGGGTATTTAAGGATTCAAAAACTATACAAAATTAATTAACCTCGACCAGAGCATCCTAACGACCCCGAATTTATCAAAAAGAATGCAACTGTTGTTGCAGAACTGATTCAATGCTTAGATGACAGAAGTCTGTCTCTGATTATAAGATATGGCTTGGATGATGGACGTAAAGCGTTGAACATATTAAGAGAATATTATTTATGAAAAGGGAAACCGAAAATTATATCTCTATAAACCGAACTTACGTCTCTAAAACGTAACGAAGACGAGACTATTATAAAGGCAGAAACAACAGCAAACGCATTAAAAATCTCGGGTGAAATAATAAGCGATAGCCTATTCATCTCAATGGCACTCACATGACTTATAGCCGATTTTAAACCATTTATAACTGTTATAATGCAAAAAGAAAAACCCTTAACTTTCAGTGAATTTAAAGTGGCATTGCGTGGTTACGAAGAAACGAATCAGATGTGCGTGGACAACAATAACTCTAGCAATATTATGAAGTTCAAAAATGTTTGTCGAAAACCGACACAACCAAATTACACATCTCACTGCACTGTTTCCCCTCGAAATAATTTTCCCAAGAAAAAGGATAACATTATCTGTTGTAATTGTGAACGACCCAATCACAAAAGTTTCCAATGTCGAAATAAAAGCTCAAAAGTGGACTCCATCAAAACGTTGAGAACTTTCTCGAAGAACATACATTTCTATTCATGTTGTAACTTTGGCAATACGACAAACCGTAAAAATATTCTTGTGTACTGTGGTGCTACACAGTACACGTTATCATCAAGGAATCTGATTTTATTAACTTTGATTCGAATTTTAATCCACAGTCATTTGGCCGACGGTAATCAAGTAAATGATATAGTCTTGAAAATAGACGATGTTAAAATATAACTAAATAATAATAAAACGAAATTTGTAACTATTCTTAAAAATGCTCTTTTCAGCAAAACATATTTTCCATACAGATAGCCATCAAACAAGGCGCGACTATGAAGTTTGGCCCTAACAAATCAAAATTGATCTTCGTCTTGAAACGACTGAACCGAACTACATTGATTCTTCGCCGCTATCTTTGTTCTCAGTATTCGAGATCGTGACTGCATTGATTCTTCGCCGATTTGATTTACTACCGCCATCTTTGTTCAGCATAATGTCTCCACACTTAACATAGAAAACATTTTAATCGATTTTCATCCGATAAAACGGACTGCTATGGGGTCAAAATTGAAAAATTAGTACTTGTGGGTCATGGGATTTTTATCCGTTTGTCAACTGTTTCATGAATGCGCATGCGTGAATCGTTCACATGACAGATTACTTATGTTAAGAATAAATAGATTTGAAAACACTTGTTAAAGATCGTGTCAAGCTGGCTTCATGGTTATCGTACGTGACTCATGTCTTTAAGTTTTGGTTTCGATCTCAGCTCGAGTATTTTTTTTTTTTTACTTATAAGAAGTTGACTGTTTAGAAAAAACAATACTCGCATGCACCTGTATCAGTTTATTTCCGTTTTTTTTTCTTCATTTTTTCTTAAGGAATTGAACATTACGTATAATACCGGGCAACGCCGGTTTAATCCTCTAGACATCTATAAATCCATAAATCAATAGGCATCATCACGACTTCCTCTGGCACACCCTTCCAGAGAGAAGAACATGGACAAAGAATGTTACCTATTTTATGTTGAAAAAAAAAGCGACGATGGTACTTATTTTGTGATAAAGCGTTGTGTTGAAAATATAAGCAAAATCTAGATGTTAACAAATTTTCAGCCGGCCTCACAGCTCAAATTAGTTTTACCTAAAGAGCAATGAAAAAAAAAATAACTGAGATGACAGATTATTTTTGCAATATACATAAACACACACACACATTAGTGATAGGGTGATTCCAATATTTTCCCCGTCTCGATACATTTACTGATTTTATACTAAATTCCCGATTCCGGTACAACTACAGATTTCGATTCCGATACTTTATAAATCTCTAAATATTAAACTATAGAGTTGTTATTTATTCCCGATTATTGTAAAAACATATGTTAAATGTTTCTCAAATGTAAAAATACATATGTGGGGAATAGTCTATAGATTTTAGTTAAAAATCAATAAATATTTATCATTTCATTATTATTATCAGCAGTTGAAGATTTTGTTTTTAAACAAAATCAAGTAAAAAGACAATAAAGAGAATCGTTTTTGGCATCGGAAAGTAGGCACTAATTTTCCGATTCTGACTCGATTCCAATACCCCAAAAAGTTCTGATTTTTCCGATTTCGATTCCAATTAATCGTCCCAAGCCTAATGTACTTCACACACTTTCAGGCTCACGAACACACACACACACACACACACACACACACACACACACACACATATATATATATGTATATATATATATATATATTTCTGTGGAAATATGATATTTTAAAATTATATACCACTTTTTTATATACTAATCCTTAATTTTTGAAGCTCAATGTAATTACAGACCAATAAACCAAACAGATGACAAAAGTCTATATTCCAATTTTCATGATGTTGACCATCTTACAATTTATTCTTTTAATTACATTGACATTTACAATTCTTCACAGTAACTGTTTCGTAGCGAAAATCATTATATATGTATATATATATATATATATATATATATATTTATATATATATATTAGCAAAAATAAGGAAGAGAGATAATTCCCTGTCGATGCTCCTCTTTTCAACTAATTTTTCCATAAATACGAAACAATAACTATAAAATACGAATTAAGTGAACGAATACGAAGATATCTCTGGAACCCTAATTTTTCTCTTTGCTTTTCCAAACAGCCAATATACCTGAGGAAGGTCGAAGGCCAATCCGACCAAAACGTTGCACAAATAACACTCAAGATGAGAACAATAATCCGATCAATACAACTAATATAAACAATCAACCATCATCCCAAAAATTCAGATCTTTAAATTAAACAAAGTTTATAATGTAATGTAAACTCATTTAGAGAGAGAGAGAGAGAGAGAGAGAGAGAGAGGGAGAGAGAGAGGGAGAAGAGGAAGAAAGAGAAAACAATTGGAAATCTTGAATTTGCTTTTTTATTCGTTTTCAGTCAACCAATTAAGAAAATTCAAATTTTATCATTTTCAGATATTTCACAAGAATTTTTTTCCTAAAATTTAATACCGACTATGGAGTGTTTCTCTTATTTTATTTTGTTTGGCGATTTCTGGTGCCATACGTGACATGATCCACGTGCACTTTACACAAGAATTCAATTAGTTAATGGATGTTAACAATGTCACATGATATTTTGAAAATGAATTGGTTATAAATTGTATTTTAAAAAAAATGAAAACTGGATGAAGATAGTAACACAATTCACAGAAAGTGTGAAATGGAGTTAAGATGATGGAAGGTTGTTTTTTTTTTGTGGAATCAATGAATGATAAATTTAACATTAAATAATATTTGTATAAATAAAGAAAATTACGCAATAATACAGCTTTTCTTGTTATTAAGCACTATTTTATAAACATTGGACTTTCATTGGATTAACATCTAGAAAACGACAACAATACAACCATTAAATTTGTCAGAGATATATAGAGTTAGTGGCAAAGATTAGAGTGTTTTTCTCGTGTTATACTTACTGTCTGATGTACATTGGCAACACTGAGGTCTAAGTTTTCAGTTTACAGTGATAATCTAGAGTGAAAGAATACAATCAGTTTCATCTATTATTCAATCAAAAAATTGTAGTTAATTAGTTACTTACTATTAGGGAGACCTGATGTTGTCCAGGATTGAATGAGAATAAAAAAAAATGTTCCACCTTCCCATACGTTCATTGTCATCGAATTCGCTGAACTCGCCAATTTTTTGTTTTTAGTCAAATCGATTGATTGCCTGCTCTAGATAAGGACCCCCCCACCACCACCACAGAGTACAAGGATAGAAACTTTACATGCCTCCTTGCAGCGACTTACTTTACAATAAATTTTAATCTACATTGCGCTGTAGAGAATCTACTGTTAATTTTATAAAGTTATCTGTAAATAATGTCTTCACTTAAAGTTTAAAATGCAAAAGTCAAGTATCATGTTTTATTTCTGCTTTAAACAGAAACATCCATTTCGAACGCGCCCCTGTCTTATCAAAGAACGAACTGTTGATTTTATGAAATTATTTTTACATAATCACTTGAATTAAAGTTAAACGTACAAAGTCAAGTGTCATGGTTTCATTGTGCTCTAAACAGAAACATTAATTTCGAACGCGCCCCTGTCTTATAAAAAGAAGCTGTAGTTGATTTCATAGGCTGGGCCTTTCTGTCTGTGCGGTGATAAAACTTCTCAAATTCACTTATGATCTCGAGTTGTATAAAAGTGTTGTTAACTTTGATCAAAATCAGATTTCCTTCTTTAATCAGATTTTTTCGATTATCGATTTTCGATAACTATCAGACGCATTCCGATGCAAACCCTACGTACGAACACTCCCAGACACACCAAGTACATTATTGTGAATTTTTTAAAAATCGGCCCAGCCGTTTCCGAATATATAAGGAATGAATCTACACATACAAAGTTCATTTTATATAATAGATAGATAGATGGATAGATAGAGAGATAGATAACACTCATTTATATATAGCAATGCATTAAAGAAACACTATTTCGGCATTTATACGCTAATTAAATAAAAAATTTGAGCATGAAAAGTAATATGGTTAAGATTAAGCTTAGAAAAGTAAAAGGACTGGTTGTTTAAACTCGAAAAGAAAAAGACAAGATATTCTAGTAAAAAATAGAATAAATTAACAACTTAAAATATTGCAGCATTAAGAATTTAAAAAAAAATTCAATTTAACATTATACATAAATTCTTAATGCTGCAATATTTTAAGTTATAAATTTATTATATTTTTTACTAGAATATATTGTCTTTTTTCAGTTTTAACACCTAGTCCTTTTACTTTTCTAAGATTAATCTTAATTATATTACTTTTCATGCTTGCATTTTTTATGTAATCCATGATTTTTCCTTTGCTTTGAAATACTATTTTCTTTTGTGTTCAATATCATAGGTATTGAAAACAATCTATAAAAAATATTACCAAATTCTTAAACTGACTAAATAAAAAAGTCAAATAAAAGATGTAATTAAGTAAATAAACAGAAAGAAGGGACAAAAAAGAAAGAAACAGAATTAACGGGCGACATTCTAATCGAAATATTATCAGCCCTAGCACGGCAAAGAGCATCGCTTTTGTTAATTCTCTCTATATAACTCAAATAAGATGGCATGCGAGCGACATGCCCGCTATAATTATTGAAGGTGTCGACGACAGAAAAGTTGCTATGGTAACCAACATTCAATCAAAAGAAACCGTCTCTCGCGTTCCTTACTAATTCTGAGGGTTTTTGAGCACCAATAATTTTATTATAACTTTTGTTTTTATGAAAGAAAATTTAATTTTTTTTTATTTACAAAAATTAGCTGAGAAGGTAACCTATGAACTGTAAAAAATTGTTTGAAATTTGGTCGCAAAATGAGTGAGCGGTGAAGCTGTAAAGCAGTTCTAAATGAGTACAACTAACACTTAACCATATATTTAATCACGGTAGTGTCTGAATAATATAACGGGATAATAAAGAAATATTTGTTTCCTGTTTAGTACCAGTTATATAAGATTATATATAAAAAACGGAATCAATTAGTCTGACAAAGTATTTCCACACTGAGAACTGAAAATAGAGCAGTCATCTTTGAATTAATCACGCCGTGGAAATGTCTCCATTGCTTGACCTTAGTTGTGATTTATTGAAGTGTATTCTTACAGAGTTGGTATTTGAAGTGGATGCCTTGCCTTTTAATATTAGGTTATCTCCTTATAGAGGCCATTCTTTTTTTATGCTCGGACTTTGAAATTAAATAAATTTATTAATCCATTTATTTAAATCATTTTCTTTCATAGGAGTAAAGGTTATCGATAGAGGCTTCTTCTTGCATCTAACACAATTATGGGATCTCCACCATTCCTTTATCCAGCCGCATCCCTATCTCCTTATAACAAAGATTTGATATCGATAAACCTGCAACTGAAACCACGTCACACAATATTCTCAATTATTGATGACCCCGAGTATTCACGATGTAGACACTATAAATATTGGTTTCAAATGGCGAACATTGAATTGACCAGTCATTTTCTTTAAGTGTTTTGAGTTCAGCATGAAAAGACTGGCACACGAGCTGAGTTTGCAAATTGCAAATGATACGATCAATTTACCGAGAGAAAAATTTGATGAACGAATAATTTCACGAAATGAAACTCTCAACTGGTTACCTCGTTTGTGCGATTTCTCATTAGATTATAATGTAACGATATGTAAAGTCCCATATCTACGCTGATAAACTAAACACAATAGACCACTTGGAAGACAACATTCGACGATTTATTCTCGAAATACAGCCTAATTTAATGCACAGAGTTTGTGAAAATTGGAATTGTTGATTACGCTATACATACGCTCGACCCGCATGGGAGGCATATACCTGAAATCGTATTTAAATTATAAAAGCTAGAAATTAATATTTGGAATACACCATATATTTCTATAATAGAAATATTTTTATGTGATTCATTTTATTTAAAGTTCGTCCCCTCCAAAATAAACAAAAACGAAACACCTTATAAAATCTCGAGTAGTTGCAAGCCCGATAATCTTCATTTGTTGACAATGTTTCGTTTTCTATATGTCTTAACATTTTTAGTACTTTGTGCGGTTGTGATAAGTCTCTCTCTGGATTCTTGTTTAGTTTTAAATAGATTCACTATTGTTTTAGCAACTGTAATTCCTATATAAAAATTACTTGAGATAATAAAAGCAGAATAAATTTGCAACCTATATAACTTTCCAAAATATTGATGATTTTATAACAAAAGTAGAAAACTAAATTAACAGAACATAACAATTTTGCACCGAATTTACGAAAATGAAAACAAGATAGAATTGTTGCAAAATAGATGAGAAAACCTTTCGAGGGAGCCTCGACTCCTCATATTTGGGGTCTTTGTAACAGATGGGCAATGTTCTTGTAAGGAAGTGCGCGCATGTCATGCAGGTGCTATGTGATTTTGAAAATGTCGAAATATATAAACCATGTTGACTGATAGCTGTTTACAAAATTGGGTTGAGTCAAAATCATTCGTGACCGCAGGTGGCCAAAAGATCAACCTTGCATGCTGACATCTGAATTTGATAAAAAAAAGTGCGTTAAAATGTATCTCTCTCACTCTCTCTCGCTCTCTCTTTTACTCCCTTTCTCTCTCTTTCAATGAAGAAAAAAAAGAGAATTGAATTGCACTGAAAGACAGTCGAAACGTGGATTCCGTGCGCGATGGACGCATAGCAGTTTTGCGCCGGCCATTGTCGACACGTGTCGGATCGAGTTAAGTTCAAAATGCCCCTTAACAATATAGAATATTTCGTGTTCGCTTATTCTATGCAGCGTTCAATATATTTTATAAACGTTCATTTTCAGCAACACAAAAGTAGTCTCTGCCTTTTAATACCGACGATGGGTACTGCCCCTAACGACGCAGCGAAGACTCGACGACCAGTCCTATCAACCAGTTAAAGCCGACGCTATACCAACCCTTTGATGCAAAGGGATCTGCCTATCGTTTGGTCTTGCTTAACCCCCGAGGAGCCCTTTGCTGTTTCCAGGACATAACACCAATTCAAGAAACGTCCCCACGAAAAACCCAAGTAGCCCCCCCCCCCGAAAAAGGTAGGATCACATAATATTACTAAACGTTACGTCTATAATTGTCGCAATCTTTGTAAGCTCGACTAATTTTTTTTTACACGGTAGTCACCACTTATCAAGGCCCGGAAGCAACTCAGGGATAAGGGTTATTGCAAGTACATTACGTTAGTGTGGAGATTTGATGAAGTGTTTACTTAAGGGAGCGGTTCATTAGGAATTTGTTAACGTTGGACTTGAAGACATCCAAGTTGTAGTTAGGTGGGAAGCAGGCGGACGGAACAGAGTTCCACGGGCGTGCAGTTCTAAGAAAGAAGCTTTGTTCATGGAATCCACGTTTTGATTTAGACAGAGATAAAGAGTGGGGGAAATTTTTGACGAGCACCTGCCATGGAAATAACGATAAAACAAGGATAGGCTCGCAACGTCTCTTCTGTGGGAGAGAGGTTGCAGGATAGAGAAAAGGGCATCCCCCACTAAGCCACGAAGTCTATTTTGTACTCTGTCAAGGCAGGATAGGCTGTTTTTAGCAGCTCCTGTCCAGATATGGCAGCAGTATTCCATCCTTGGATGCACTAATTTTGTGCATGATTTACAAAAAATTCTATGTATTTGCTCTAGCTTGTTCTTGAACGACGTGCCTTCAAGTTATGGTCACTTCTAAAAAGCACTGTAACGATGCAATGATATATGATGGAAACAAAACGTATTCTTCGATATTCCTGACTCTGATAAAAAAAATATAATAAATTATCATAATTTTTGTATTGGTTGTTGTGGGGCATTAGTAAGCTTAAAAAGGTTAAATGACTGACACTATGGCCATCAGGTCTAGTTGTGGCTGATAAAGAAGGTATTACGCTTCTGAATTTGTTTTTTTAGATGAAGATTGATAAATTGCATTATCGCAATTATTCGGACTACTGTTCTGATCTTGGGTGTTATTCTCACAACGTTTGGTCAACGATAGTCGGACAGAAAGAGACACTTCAAGACTCACAAACCAGTTCCATCACCTCGCGTGCATCTACACATGTACAAACATAACAAGATAAACCAACACTCACAGAGTTACGAACCTAATAATTACACACGAATGGTTCACACTTATAAATTTATACACATACACAGCCCAACCCTTCAGGTTTGATATTCACTGAAGATGTTCGTACGAAAAACTACATGAATATGATTTTTATTTCCTTGTAAACATAGTTATAAAAATATTTTCATTAAATCATCTCTTTGATTTTTTCATGTACAAAACATTATTTCTACTATTATATAAAAGGAACTTCGAGTGTTTATGTGTGTATGAGTTCGTTTTTTATAGACTCCACGACGACTTTTATGAAATTTCCCACAAATGTATTTTATGTATCTGGCAGTGTTGTTAGATAGGTTTTGTATCGGAATGTCGTCGATAATCGACGATTGAAAAAGTCCGATGAAAGAAGGAACAGGTGATTTTGACTAAAGTTAACCCCTTATACAGCCTAACATCACAAGTACATTTGAGAAGTTGTATTACCACACAAGCATGAAGGCCCGAAATATAAAATCAATAGTTGGTTCTTTGATATGACAGGGGTGCTTGAAAAATTAATGTTTTATTTAAAGCATAAGTGAATCGTGATACTTGAATTTATCATTTTAAACTTAAATTTAAACTATTATCACCGCACAAGCAGAAAGGCCAAGCATATAAAATTAAAAGTAGGCTCATTGATATGACAGGGGCGCGTTCAGAATGAATGTTTCTGTTTAGAGCGTAATTGAACAATGATAACTGACTTTTGCATTTTAAACTTTAATTGAAGCCGTTATCTATAAAAGTAATTGTATAAAATCAACAGTAGTTTCTTTACAGTGCAATGTAGACTACAATTTTTTCTGGACTAAGTTACTGTAAAGAGGTATGTGAAGCTTCATACTGGTTCAGCGCGATGGGTCCTTAACTAGAGCGGGCAATAAATTGATTTGATTTAAAAATGGACGATTTCACCGGTTTCGATGACAATAAAAATATGGGAGCGTGAAACATTCGTTGAACATCACTCAATCCCGGGCCACGTCAGGTCTTTCTGCTAATTCATGCTAATTGGTGACCCTAATATTTCTCAGTGTTTAATTTATTTCGAATCTAATATGCATGCAAGTCCATTTAATATGATTCATTTCCTTCCTTTGCTCTAATATAACTCTTATATTTATAGCAATACCAAATGACACTGTTGCTGTCAATAATATTCCCATCGAAGTTAAGAGTTCCGTTACGCCACCACAACAAAAACATAAAGTACAAACTGTATAATGAACACTATTTATTTCATGAAAAATTCCTTATACGATCCGAAATATAATTAAGATGTAATGATCCCAGTAGATTAACATGAAAAAAGTCATACGATATGAACAATCAAACAAAATGAGAAACAGTACGTTTAGCAGACTAGTATGTTATTATGTATTCAATAAGTATTGATACGCTCGTTTTGCAATGTCGGCAATGATAAATAAGGACCGAATTTCATTTCTCTCGAGACAGGCAAATGCGGTCTGCACACATGTGTGCGTTTGTTTACAAGCTAATCTAATAATATCAATTGGGCAGAAAGGAATGTATGCTATTGAATTTCTATAAATGAACATGAGAAATTGTTTTTAGTAAGCAAATTTAATACAAAAATCGGGCACAAACACACACACACGCGGTTATATATGCATCTACATATCCAAATTAAATCAAAAAGAAAACTCTTTGCGTTAAAGATAAAGTGCAAACACTAAAAGCTGAATTTTCACTGGGATAGAGCTATCTAAGGAAGTCAGAACACCATAATTGATTTGCCAAATAAAGAACTTCATGGATAAGGGACAATAAGTCCATGGTTTGCTGTAAGTGTGGTAACTGTACAAGCACTTATTTGCAAGGAACTGAAGATGCGGAAGATTCGTGCAAAGTTTGTCCCAAGGGTGCTCCATCCTTGTCACAGACTATTTTATCAAGATGGACATCAAGACAGTTCTCAGCCTTCCTATAGTCCAGACCTTGCTCCCTGTATCTTTTGATTATTCTCTAAGCTCAAGGCAAACCTTAGAGGGTGTCGTAATGAGAGAATTGAGGAGATTGCATAGGCTGTGATGAGGGCCATTGAAATGCTCACACGAGAGCACTTCCATGTTGCATTCGAGAAGGTGTTAGAACGGTACAACAAGTGCATTGCAGCCGGACGAGATTACTTCGAAGACAACTAGAGTTTCATGTGTGTAATATCAATAAAAGTGTCCATACAAAATAGTCGGGAAACTTGTTTAAGGCATCTCGTCTGTCTATCTATCTATCTATCTATCTATCTATCTATCTATCTATCTTCCTCTAACGTTATTTTCTCGTTTTTCTTGATTAAAAACCTAATTTTACTATTTAAAAATTATTAAAACCAACTTTTTAATATACTTAGTCGTAGATATGCGAGCGACATCATGAAAGTTAACTAATTTACATATTGCTTTGAAAACGAACGTTAATTACTTATACATTTTATGGTTTCTTATTATCTGAATGATTTAATTTCATTATTACGCTGAATTCTATTTATTCATAGTTTCTACATTCTGCATAATTACATAGAATAAGATATTTTAATGCATACAGATTATGTAGTTATCATTACGGAGACAATTTTCTATCGATTAATATATTGAACCTAATATATAGTACTGAGATCAAAACTAAAAAATATATATACATAACTTAAGTGGCATCAGCTAGAATGAACACCAAAACCAAAACAAAACATGTATATATATATATATATATATATATATATATATATATATATATATATATATATATATATATATATATATATATCACAGAGGCTAAGGAATGAGAATAGAGAGTTGTATGATTTGGTTTCGATTCTAGATCATGACACTTATATTTTATATATATATATATATATATATATATATATATATATATATATATATATATGTATGTAAATGTATATATATATGTATATATATTATCTTGGATCTCACTACTATATATTAGGTTATATATATATATATATATATATATATATATATATATATATATATTGTATTTTTCGGCGTATAAGGTGACTTTCAGTTAAGACGATGAACAAAGTTGGGACAACTTTTCATAAATTCATCATATATCGGTTGTATAAGACGATTGCTAAATCACGAAACTGTGTTTGTTTAGCCTAGACTAGAGATTGCAACACCCGGTATCTTATGAAATATTAGTTATTAAAAGATTATTTTTTTTAACTTTAAGGGTTTTCTTATACGCCGAAATATATATATATATATATATATATATATATATATATATATATATATATATATATATATATATATATATATGTATATATATATGAGCAAACAGTTAATAAAATATGTTTAAAAAACACTTTGAAATGAGTTAAAAACATATTTAATCTGAAAAGGAAACACTAGATAAATGGATAGACCTTAATCCGCGGAGTTTCGAAGAAATACTTTCCTTCTCATCAGAGGGTAGGAATCAGCAAACTGCGGGATCGGATTTTGCATGCAGAAGTATTTGATGAAGCAATAAGTAAGTCAAAGATCGTACTTGAAAACAAAAAAAGTGAAGCAGAGGGAATATGGTGAAGAATTATATATATTATATTTCCTATTTGGTTTTATCGAGCTTTTACATTTGGCTGAGATAGTTTTATAAATATTAATTCTTTAATATTTATAATATACTTGAATTTTACCATCTTGGATCATTTTGGTAAATTTAATTGTAATTTTTATTTTATATATATATATATATATATATATATATATATATATATATATATATATATATAACTACTTCATTTAATCACATAAATTATTATGCGAAGTATAGATTTATGCATAACGTTTAAGTATTTACTTCTACAGTGCTCAATACGTAGGTAGAGCTAGGTAGTAAGTTATATTCTGTGTAGTTTAATTGCCATATATATATTTTAAGTTACTATATATATATATATATATATATATATATATATATATATATGTGTGTGTGTGTGTGTGTGTGTGTGTGTGTGTGTGAAATTGTTAAATATATGACGTGAAATGGTTAAATTTCAAATCAAAAGATTTTTATTATTCTATGTAAGACAAAGAATACATTTGAAATATTATAATTCCTTACCCTATAGGATTTCGATAGCTACCATCTCTTTTTTTTCGTATCAGTTCAGTTTCTCTTAATTTGCGTAACCTGTCTACTGAAAGTGGTTTTATTCACAATTTGAAGTTATTTTGGAGTGGAATTTGAAGCTCGTTTTCTTTAATTATAAAAATATTATATATATATATTAAATTATGTTTATTAATAGACAGATCCACCAGACCTATATAATATTTTTTTTACCGGACTCATTATGTAAACAAAGAAAATTTCTCCAGGAAAATGCCTACTTCGGACTCTTACCTTGTGATGTAGGTTACTCCAAATACAGTTTAGATCATTTTACCACATTGCTATCAAAGACATTCACTTCGGATTTTACCATGCAATTTGGATGTGATTTTTTATATCCATTTCATTAACTTTCCTTATTCTATGAGATTTAAATACTTAAAAAACGTTTAATTGTGATTTTCCATGTCTCACTGATTTTAGCAAAGAAGGTGTAAACCATTATAACCATTATAATTATTTGCTAACATTTTCTCCTCTGAAGAGATGTTAGACATCGAAATCCTCTAGGATAAGGAGTTATAATATTTCAAATGTATTCTTTGTCTTACATAGAATAATAAAAATCTTTTGATTTGAAATTCAACTATAGTACTTATAGAATACTGCCAATAACATTTTGTAAGACCTACAATCACAGGTTTCCATAGCAGTTGATTGTTAGATAATTTTATTTTGAAGTATATATATATATATATATATAATTAAACGTAATTTAACGTAATATATAGAAGACAGCACAATGCAGAGGTAACGGAAAGACACAAACTGAAGCAGATGAAAAATAGTTTTATTAATATAAATTACAAATGCGTATACATATTTATATATTTTATACACACATTTTATTGATAATTGTGTCGTGATTACATGTGTTATCTGGTCTGATGGAATATCCGTGTTCTATAATATTTAGAGAAAGATCTCTTCCTCAGACATACTTTAGTTCAAAAGCGTTTTTGTAAACAGTAACAGTATCACAGCAAACAATGGCCTGAAACGAGTTATTTAGTATTTTATTTTATTTTCGTATAATTAGAATTAAAAAAAGTTTTTTAGTGAGGGATTTTCGTTAATTCAGCATTATTTATATTTATTTCTACCTGCACTTATAAATGATTTGTATTTTAAACATAATTATTCTTTATTAATTTATTTCTTTGCCTTTTTCTGCGTTCTAGTTGAGAACCGGTTAAAACAATAGAATTTGCATTTAAGTTAATTAATACAGGGAGATTACTTAGGTAATCTAAGGGCGATAACCATGTTATATTTAATATAGGGTGAGTTGTAATTTAATCCAGATGTTTCTTCTAAGTAAAGTATTTTATATTGTATTTAATTTTTTTTCGGAGCGAGGTTAATTATTTAAATTCGCTATCTTATATGTTTTTTCTTTTAAAATTGATTTTTATATTATTTAATTGAATTCATATATTATTATTATATTAATTATAATTATTTAATCAATGTGTTGTGGTGAAATAGGTTGAAATAATTTAAATCTGTTTGTTTATTCGAATGTGTATATTTAATGTATTATTGCATATTTGTTATGTGAAATTATTATTATAAAGCTTAATTTGAAAAATCAATTGAACCAAATAAACTTGCATGAGCATATATATATATATATATATATATATATATATATATATATATATATATATATATGTACATATATATATATGTGCGTGTATATATATATATATATATATATATATATGTACATATATATATATGTGCGTGTATATATATATATATATATATATATATATATATAGCTGAGAAAATTCAAGCAAACAAGGGCGCAAGGCCCACAATTTTATAAATTTTATGTACCACATGATAAAATTATATATATATATATATATATATATATATATATATATATATGTGTGTGTGTGTGTGTGTGTGTGTGTGTGTGTATATATATAAATTATTTTTTGTAGTATGAAATTTTAATCGCGCAATATAAAATTTGTATTTATTTTTAAACATGATAAGTCTTAAAATAAAAAGACTAAAATACTAGCTAATCGGCTTCCAACCTCGCTTAACAGAGCTAAATTGAGATTTGGGTTACGATTAAGAGAAATAATACGATGGCATGAAGATTACAGTTAGGTAGATAGGAGAAAGATAAATTTTAATCAAATTGAAATTAAAACAAGATACGTAATGAAAAAAATTTCTTCAGTTGAAAAAAAAACCCAAAAAAACAACATCGTTTGCTAGAATTCTTACCGACGGGGCATAAGTAAGAAAGGGAAAAGAAGAGAGGGGCTAATTTACTGACCTGCTAGTTTTTTTTTACCCCCTTTCCCCTCCCTCTTTATTTGTATTTTTTCTCTTTCCCTCTATTTCTGTCCCCCATTAACGAAATCGTATTAAATATTGTTTAATCTCAATTATATATATATATGTTTTTATCTCAGAGAAAAAACGTTTTGTATTTGTGTTTAAATTTTCCTTTGCAGCAGTAATGTCTAGATGTTTTACAGCCTCATTTTCAACAACTGAATTATTAGCTGAAGAAGGCACCTTATAAACACGCCATCGTTCAGGCGAATTGATTTTTCTTACTATTCATCTCACTACCGTCTTCCTTAAAAGGTAGATAAATGTGGATATTAGCAAAATAGTGATGTTTATATATATTTATATTAATAAATGAAAAAAGTTTTAGTATTGAAAATCTGCCGCCTACTGTCAATAGACTTAGAAAATGGTGTTCTATGTGTCTTCTTAATCAGGGATACTATTAAAACTACTGAAAAATAAATAGTTTTTGAAGAAATATTCCGAATGAATTGCCTATAATTTTTTGCTTTTTCATCTCCTCTTTCATCAGACTGTTTATTCTGCATTGAAAAAAAAGCCTTATCAAATAGCTACATGTACCAAAAATAAGGCCTTCTATTCTTTAAATTAAAAACTAGAACGTTGAAGAACTACGAAGACGGAAGTCGTACCATTAAGACGAGCAACTTTTTGGGCTCCAGAATATATTTTTCTACATAGTCACCACCATTCTCAACGCACTTTTGGCAGTCTCTTTTAATGGATCGGTCATAAAAGCCCGGAGCGCTTTGTCGCTCACATCTGTGACGTCACTCTGAAGTGGTGAACACATCTCCTAACTGTGCTGACATCAACTGCATCGACTTTGTAAACGTTTAACTGGCACCGATGAATGTTGATCGGTTCAGTTTTTCTACATAGCAGAATTCAATGCCGCATCTGTGCTTCTGATGCATTCCATGCCAGGAATTGCTTTCTTAGAGTTTCACCCCGTCAATATCTGCATCAGAAAGATGAATCTTTCAGATCATTAATGCATAAGTTCAGGCATCATAACAATGCAATTTGCAATCCCTTCTGACTTATTCGGGCGGAATAAAAAATATGAGACATTACTTTTGGAAAATCCTGCGTGTAGGGGTATATATATATATATATATATATATATATATATATATATATATATATATATATGCCAACATATGTAGTATATTGTATTTTAGATCAGACATAAATAACTGTTTCCAAGATGAGGTAAAACATAATAGAAATATAATAAACACAATATAAATTAATAATATTCTACTAGACAATATACACATATAAATTTAAGTGCACACACACACACACATATATATATATATATATATGCACACACGTATGTATACATATGTTAACACGTATATATTTATATATAATTGTACATATATGTATATACACACACATATGTACATATTATTGAATCAGCTACATATAAAATGGTGGCTTCTATGCAGATGGGGAATTTATATTAAATTATTTTTTACAATTCTTTACCATTTATATAATTATATTCATATTTTCATTTTCCTCGATTTTATTGCATTAAGTTTCCTATATTAATAAGTGACGAACGTTATTTTATTTTGTTCGTAACCCACATATAATCCCTCAAGAATACGTGGACTGCAGCAGAATTTATTTCTATCGACATAAAATAAATCGATTTCGTGTTAAGCCAAAAATGTCCAAAAACATGGCGATAAATACAATCTGGAAAGCTGAAGTTTTACCCTGTGTAATTATACAAGTCCTACTGGTCTGCAATAGTCACATATTTTGAAGTGCTAAGTTTTCTTGGTGTAAATAGACAGGTTTTATCACTGAATAATTGGTCCATTGACTAATGAGATTGCTGGACGTATGAATCGTTTGTTGAACTAGTTCTTTAAAACATTTACACAAGCATTTTCCTGCCAACAGTTGGAGTCAAAGAGTTATACAAATTGGACTAGATAAAACCGGTTCCTTCCAATCTAGACTAAAATGGAATTTGCCAGGATGTTTATTGTCACACTTTTTATAGTGATTACTATTGATTGTTTTCAATGCTTATTCAATGGTGCCAATGTAAAAATGTAAGGTGTTTTGCTTTGTTCTGTGAATCGCAGGATGATACTATCCAACGGTTTTGTATATAGAATCAGAAGATCCATTGACATTAAAGAAGATTATATAATCATCCAAGAACATTTACTGCAGCAGAATTCATTTGTATTTATATAAAACTAGCGGGAGTACCCGGTGTTGCACAGGTGTTTGTAGGTAAAAAAGGGGGAAAAAAACAACAACCCAAAGGCGGAAAAGAAAGTGAAAGAAAACGTAACATTTTACTGCTATGCTAGGGAGACATAGGAAGTGAAAAGCGTTGAAATTTAGTGATTTCAATCAAAATGTTGACTTGCAGAAACGAGCGGAATGTCCAAATGAATAGCAATTGTCTGATATGAGGGGTTTCCCCGACACTGATCAAAGTTGCTTGCTTTCTGGACGTCCCGGCACGAAAGGCCGGGTAGCTTCCTTTGCTTTTGATTTAGTTTTGCTTTACACAAAAAAGCCGAAAAAACATGCAAGAGGAAGGAATAGCATGAATTTTATAAAAGTCGATCAAACTAAATCTACAGACGACGTCCTGTCGCAAATCGTAGATATTATGATTAGGGAATATATAAAAAGTTCTAAAGAATAGTACTCCTCCTGAGAACCCTGACAAAAAAAAAAGACTTTGCTGGACGTATAAAGACGCGCATGGCTGTTTTGTTTTTTTATATATAGATAAAGCGATTTCGAGTTAAGTCCTAAATGGTTCAAAACATAGTTATAAAATAAACTAAAAATCTTAAGTTTTATCTCCTGTAATCGCACATAAGATTCACGAGCTAATCTGTAATAGTTCTATGCTAGTCAAATATTTTATGTACTATTTTTTATGCAAAATGGGTTGATTTTATCTTAGGTAATTCGGCTTAGTGTATGAATATATTTTGCTGAAATGTAGTAGCCATAAGCATTAATATTGTTTTATTCTTATGGAGAGCAGATCATCCAAGGTGATTTATTCACACAAGAACCAGTCAAACTCTGGAGCATATTTGTTTCAATTAGAACTTAGAAGGACTATTTCAACTCGTTTTTTTTTTTGTACAATAACATTTATTTCCTCATTTCCTCATAATCACTGTGATGATTCTCACATTATCTTCTTCTTGAACGCCATCCCCAAAAAAGTTCTTTCACAAGAATCATTTCCCTTTACAAATATTATAAGCAACATATATTGCTCCTAAACTTAATGCCTAAATTTTATCACAATCCATTATATGATTTGGATCTTAGAAAATGTCTAAAATTTAAGGCTTAAGCTTAAAGTCTTACAAAAATCTGAGATTTATGAAATGATACTTAATTGGTGCGTGATAATGTTTTCTAGTAAGAGGTTGTGCCAATGTCATGCCGCTTAAACGTGTTTAAAAAATATTCTAAAGAATCTTAAATTTAGGGAATATTCTTTGATGTTCAATATGCATTAATAAAATTTCATATAATTCTAAAGTATCTGAATTTCGACCCTCATTTTATCTCGTTTGCATCAAAGCAAATTAAACTAAATTTAGTTCAGATTACCTATTCTTATGAATAGCAGCAATTTAAAAAAATTAATAGTTTAGGAATGAATCATGCACATACAAATACATAAAAACATATGCACATACCTAAATTTATATTCATCTATTTATATTGTAACCTGTGCCTCCCCGTCATAGAAGCCCTACTCATTTGCATAAACAAATCAACTATCAATCAAGCTCAATATGAGGGGGAGTACACCTAAGTCCTTTTAAACGATTTTAATCGACTTTTTCAATAAATTCACTAAACGCTATTTTTTAATTCATCAGTCGCCTGAAGACGACTCATGGAAGTCAAAAACAGATGCGGGTATGTCGAATTTCTCTTTACACTCAAACATAACGTTTGAACATTGGCCTGCTAAATGGTAAATGTGGATCGCAAGAGAAACAAACCGGAATTATCGCTGCTGTTCAACGAAACACGTATAAGAGAAAAAAATGTTGTCTAAATATACCAACTTTATATACATAGAGGTATGAATGAATAAATATCAGCCATTTTTCACAGTTCGGTTACTTGATTTACAATTTTTTTTACTTTCAGGTTTGGTCTCCTGTAATTGGATTTCAATTTTTGGGAGTTTGGAACGTAGGTCCCTGGATGTTGTAGAGGGAAATCTGGTCATGAAAATCTATGTTGGAAATTAAGTTTAATTTTTTTAAATTGTTTTTTAAATTGTTTTTTAATTGTTTCTTTTTTTTTTGTTTGTTCATGGTGAAGTTAGGATGTTTTCTGGAAAAGGGCAGCAGAATTGCTTAGAGAATAGCATAGAGAGAAGGAAAGAGAAAGAGAGAAAGTAAAGATTTTTTTTGCTGACCAGTGACAAGGAAAAAAAGCCATAATATTCCCCATTAATATGGCATCAGCAGACCCACCTGAGACCACTGCGTGGTCCAGGCTCCATTCACCAAATGGCAATACACCAGCCTGAGTATTTTACACTTGCTGATAGGACAGCCTCTTTGGTTGTTACAGCAAGGTCCAGGTTCCTGACTATCAGACGGATAACGCCATCCCAGTTTAAACGTTTACTTTCAGCACCCTTATTAGTGACATGACAACGACAGTAGGAGCAGAGACAGAAAGAAAGAAGAGTTTAAAGACTTTCCTCCAGTTACTGCTCATAGAAAACTGTTAACCGTGAAAACAGCATTTCCACTCCCTTTGTCAGAAACATCGGTCATGAAAGGATTGAGAGACAAAATAGTGGCCTGATTAAAAAATAATAATAATTTTCCTTTCTTTCACATCTATGAAATGCAATACCATGGCGCTGCTTCCTTACTAATTACAACATGGTTTTTTTCAAATCCAATGTGAATGAATTCTTATTGAATCATCCTCCTAAAGTGTAGCAGAAGTAGCAATAACTAAAATGAGGGGAAAAAGAGCTTACCTCGGGTACGTCTGTTGTGTCACCAGTTGGGGGGGAAAAAGAGAATTCCAAGATGGCGTCCGGGGGTTTTTATTAGCATTTACCCCATGCAACTCTCGGAAAATCACGTTTCTGTCTCATGTGATTATGCAAATGGATAATTCCCGGCCACTATAAAAGCAGGAGGCTAGAGACGAGTCGGCAGTGTCCTGCAAACTGTGTGTGTGGGTGTTTCTGGCGATTGGAGTGTGTCTTCTTTTACCACGGTTATCACGGACAGGAATTCCCTCTCTTCTGGAGGTGGGCGATATTGACTATTTTGAAGTTGTACTGTTGCTGACAGAACATTTATTTATTTTTTTTTTTTTTGTCTACTACATTTTTGTTTCATAAAGAATCAAATTTAGCCCAGTTTTAACAACTATCCTGTTTGTCTTTACCATCCAGCCGGCAAATTCATTAATCTTTATCCTACAGTTGTCTTTGGGACTTGATAAGCGGTGATAAATGAGTAAAAAAAGATACCATTTTTTTATTTCCCTTTCTATTTGGATGTACTTTTTAAATCACTGCTGTAGGTCACCGCCAGGTTACG
>NC_136490.1:54885555-55005555 GCF_053919585.1 Euprymna scolopes
GTTTTCATTACAGCTATAACTAAGTTTTATTGTATTTTTATTGAAAATTTTATGTAGTATATTATTAATAGGGAAGTGCTTTTTAATTAAGTTTAAGAATTTCATTCCTAGATTTGTTTTAAGTTTCAGATCAAAAGGGGGATTGTACCACAGGATTTTTCTCTTACGGTTTCTATTTGTATTTGTGTTTGGGTGTGTTGGTTCTATGAACTCAATTTGGGTGTTTTTGTATCCACTATCCTTAAGGGCCCTGTTATAGAAATATTTATGTTTATTAAATGTTTCAAGATTGGAAGAATTGTCACTGATTCTTTTACTAATGGAGTTGGGGATATGCCTAATGATAGATTTTGGGTGATTTGATAAGGGGTGTACATAAATTGGGTTTGAGTTTTCCTTCCTATATGGTTGGTAGATGCCTTTCCTTAAATCAAAGTTCACATCCAAAAAATTTACAGTTTTAACATCTGATATAATATCCACTTTTAATTTAATTCTACGGAATTCATTTAAGATAATCTTTTTGGTTCTTTCACATTTAGGGCCGTTGGATTCCTTGATGATCATCAGTCCATCATCACGATACAAGCCTATATCCATGACATTGATGTCTTTGATTAAGTTGTATAGTATGAATAGACCTACTAAGTCTGTCATTTCAGCCGAATCCAAAGACCCCATGGAAATGTCAAACAGGTCATTTTGATCTTTTTTCAACCACTGATCATTTCCACTAATTAATGTAGTATTTCTACATGTCCGTATAATTTCAATTTCAGTGTCTTTTATATCAGACAGGAGTTTAGCAAACTCCATCACCTCTTCGAATAGTTCCTTAGATATGGAGGGATAGTAATTCACAATATCGAATTGTAAGAAAGTACAATTCTTTTTATTATGTATATTGGAAAACCATTTAATGGTATCCGCTGTGTTAATCCATAGATTTAGCTTATATGTTGATTTAATTTGATAGTTAACTCTTTCTAGTATATTTTTACTTAATTTACCAATTTTCTCTCTATTTTGTTTTCTCTATATTTTCTTTCTCTATTTCTGTCTCTATTCCTTTTTTCTCTTCTCAATCACTCTCTCCCCATTGTAATTTTTTAACTTTATTTAAATTGCCTCTCCCTTTTTACTTTTTTATTTAATTAAAGTCCTGTGTTTTAAGTTTTTTAACTCCAACTTCTAAAGATTTCCTACCTAAAATAAAAATCCATTATTCATTGAACTTTTGAATAGTCAAGTCGCTGCCTGATGATATCTGTTGTTTGATTGAAACAAGTGGCTATTTGTAGCAGCGGGATGTGAGCATGTTTATATAACAATAAACAAATATATATATATATATACATATATATACATATATATATACATATATATACATATATATATATACACATATATACATATACATATATATATACATATATATACACATATACATATATATACATATATATACACATATATATATACATATATATACATATATACATATATATATATATATATATATATATATATATATATATATATATGCGTGTCTGAATTCATGTACGTATCGTCTAGTGAGATCCAAATTATTTATATACAAGGGTTTGAAACGTCAGTAAATATATTTGGGTTTGTGTGAGTATACATAACTATATATATATATATTTGTATATTGATCGTCTAGGGGTAATGTCAACGTGTGTATAACGTTTAAGGGGGTGTAATACAAACAGGACGAGAGGTTCTGTCTAGTAATTTTATATTACATTAAGAATCTTACTACTCGTCTACTTAACAAGCGAAAATGTACAGCTTTTATAGCTTGGATTATTTAAATTATTGTTAATTCGATCGTTTTTTATAAACATTATCCTTCTAGTTTATATTTATATAAATATTTATTTCAACTAGAATTTAATTTCAAACAACTAATTTTTCCTAGACTAACAACCTTATCTGGCATCGTCCGGCATTGCTTATGATACATATTGTGTGAGAGTAGGTGATAACCAGAAAAGACCGTAGTGAGAACGAGATAGAAGAATAAGCAGGTGGTGGTCATAGGTTAGATGTTGTATGAAATATAAGAAGTTGGTTAATAAGGTGGATGGAAAGTGAGTGGATCTGATCGAGGTGGAAAGAAAAAGCTGGAAAATGTGTTTTGAAGAAGTAGAGGCATTGAAATGGGACACAACTAAAAAGCATAGGGTCAAGATCAAAGTGTAGTATCTGTTCTTCAGATGCTACACTTCAATTTCTTGTTCTCTGTGAGTGAAGGAGAAATCCTTCACGACTGAGATAATTTTTATTTTTTGTTCCTTTTTTCCACATTAAAAAAACGACCCGAGTGTCTAACTCTGTCCCGTGGGGAGGCATTGTAAATAGGAACTAAAATGTATTTTAACCAGTGTCTACGCATAAAACGTTTTCCATTCATTGTTTTTCCAAGAAGAGAGGGAATTTGAAAGTACTGGGTGTTTTTAGGTGCGGCGAACTTTAAATTGACAACTCTATTTTCTTCAATTGCAGACTTGGCAACTATCGGCTATTTTGAGTTCAGCTTGGTTTGGCAATTCTTCATGAAAAGACTGACAGCCGAAAAGCGTTTGTGAATACTGAACATTCATTTGGAAAATCATTTTGAAACATTTAAGAAACGAATAATTTTACAAGATGGGTGGCCATCTTGTTCATACGATTTAACCCTTTAAGATTATTTGGTGAGGGTGGGTATGTAAAGTTTCATGCCTAAACTGATAAACCAGGCAATATTTGATGTGTTAAACAATAATAGTTTAAAAGCACCTTAAGTGTTCTCTCTCCCTCATATTGAGTCTGATTGATGGCCGATTTGTTTATGCAAATGAGTATGGTTTCTATGATTGGGAGGTGCAGGTTACAATATGAATATATGAATATCAATTTGGGTATGTGAATATATGTTTATGTATTTGTATGTGCATGATTTATTCCTAAAGTAATTAACTGACTATCACGATTTTTTTTAAATAGCTGCTATTCATAAGAATAGGTAATCTGAGCTAAATTTAGTTTAATTTGATTTGATGCAAACGAGATAAAATGAGGGTCGAAATTCAGATTCTTTAGAATTATATGAAATTTGATTAATGCATATTGAACATCAAAGAATATTCCCTAAATTTAAGATTCTTTAGAATATTTTTTAAACATGTTTAAGCGGCATGATATTGCCACAACCTCTCACTAGAAAACATTATCACGCACCAATTAGGCATCATTTCATAAATCTCAGATTTTTGTAAGACTTTAAGCTTAAGCCTTAAATTTTAGACATTTTCTAAGATCCAAATCATATAATGGATTGTGATAAAATTTAGGTATTAAGTTTAGGAACAGTATATGTTGCTTATAATAATTCTTGCAAAAGAAGTTAACCTCACCCAACGAGTATATATATATATATATATATATATATATATATATATATATATATATATATATATGTGTGTGTGTGTGTGTGTGTGTGTGTGCGTGTGTGTGTGTGTGTGTGTGTGACATAGTGCTAGCATGGATGCGCGTATGCAACTGCATACAAAATGACGTCAGTGGAAAGGAAACAAAGACTTTAAAAAAAAGACGAACAGAGGCAAAGATAACGTTTGAGATCACGTTAAAAGAGTGGATGACGTTCAAGAAGACGATAATGTGAGAATCGTCACAATGGTAATGAGAGAATGAAGAAATAAATGTTATTGTACAACAAAAAAAACGAGTTAAAGTTATTTTCTATTCTTTTTCCATTTTGCGACTGAGATTACAATGTGTTGGTTTCTGGACACCGTTACAAATATATATATATATATATATATATATATATATATATATATATACGAAGGAGGTTACACTGAATAGAGGTCAGCTCTACTACATAATAAAGTTACTTGAATTGATTTTTTCAATAAAAGTATTGAATTGCTTTTTTTTCTTTATATATATATATATATATATATATATATATATATATATATATATATATATATATATATATATACAGTTTTGGTCAAAATCATAAGACCACTTAAGAAAGTAAGCGTTTATGCATATTATCGAAGTTTTAATCAAATGGTTGAAATCATTGCCAAAAGGGAAAATATGATGGGAAAAAATGAAATCTCCTTCATTCGAAACCTTAACCCTGATCTAATAATTATTTTTTAAAAAGCAAACATTTTCACCTGGTCAAAATGATATGACCACTGATAATTTATCTAACAAAAGGCAATTATAAATTACTAAAAAGGTCTCAATATTTAGTATAGCCTCCATTATTACGAATTACTTCAAAAATTCTCTTCGGCATGTTTGCGACTAAGTTTTTTATCAGTTGCAAAGGAATTTTGTCCCATGTACTGAAAACTGAATCAGAAAGTTCCTTTATTGAATCATACTGGGTTCCATCCTTGAACGCTTCTTTTGTCATCCATCTCCAAAGATTTTCAATGGGATTGAGGTCTGGAGAACATGCTGGATGATCTAACAATTCTATATTATTTGAAGAAAAGTATTCTCCTGCTTGTCGAGAAGTGTGTATTGCAGTATTGTCTTGCTGGAAAATCCAATTTCTCCCACACAGACGTGGACCTTCAGTTCTGATAGAAGCATTTTCAAGCATTGAAATGTACTTCAATGATGTTTGCCGGCCTTTCACTACTTGCAACTTTATGATCCCAACTGATGAGAAATCACCCCAGATCATTAAAGACCCTCCTCCACTATGCCGAGTTGATAAAGTCTCTTTGGGCAAATTTTTATCATTGCCAATAGTGTTGAAATCCATCTGGACCATCTAGATTAAACCTTTTCTCATCGGAGAAAATTACATTTTCCCACTTCTCTTCATCCCAAGTCTGTATTTGGCGGCATATTTAAGCCGGTTAGTTTTGTGCTGTTCAAGAAGATGTAGTTTCTGCAGTCGCTTTAAATGATGAGAATCCTTCATTTTCAGATGCCTTCTGATGGTTTTAGGACTAAATTCTTCTGCTGTTTGGCTTTTCAATCGATTTGAGCTCATACTCGAGTTTTTTTTAAAACTTCTTCTGATATGGCGATCCAGTGATGGGGTTATTTTTTTTTGGTCGACCTAGACTCTTTTTGTGTCCATATTGATCTGGATTTCTTAAAAAATCTGTGATGACCGTTTTGCTACGATTCACTTTGTTTGCAATGGATCTATGCGAGAGTCTACCCCTATTAAGCTCAAAGATCCTTCCTCTCTCAAACTCTGATAATGGTTTCCCTTTTGCCATTTATCATTTAGTAAGATGGTTTTTATCCACTAACAAGTTGCTTTTAGTAACATAGAAAGCTTTTCGTATTCATTTTTTAAAAACTAGCCGATTTTATTAAAGTGGTTTTATCATTTTGACCAGATGAAAATGTTTGTTTTTTAAAAAATAATTATTAGATCAAGATTAAGGTTTCGAATGAAGCAGATTTCATTTTTTTCCATCATATTTTCCCTTTTGGCAATGATTTTGACCATATAAAGAGAGAGAGAGAGAGAGAGAGAGAGAGAGAGAGAGAGAGAGAGAGATCTACCGGTGCCCACCTGATTGCACCAGGCGATCACCACACTATTCAGCACATCCAGAGACACTTTGGTGTTGACTTTCACGCCGACTTCAAAGATGTGAGGTGACATGATGTGGACCTCACTTGATACCACACCAAAAATCAATAGCTATGGACTTAAACTTCATTAAACTGTGCCCTCAAGTGATGAACCGTCTGGATTTACATTTTAAGGGTGCTGTCATAACTTGGATTTGTAGAAAGCATGTACAGTGACTTCTGAAACGGTGGCTTTGCTACTACCAATGGAAAAAACAGAGGCTTAATCCTCTTCAGAACCAGACAATTCCAATTTGGGCAAGCCTTTAAACACTGGAACAAGATTTCATTGCAGTGTGGAATTGGCCTAATTGCAGACTTGAGGTTTGGATAAACTAACGAATTCCTGTTCTTCCTGTTTATTCCCTTTGTTTTGACTGCACAGAAATAGTTTTTTGATTTACGCTAGATCATTGGAATACCAATGCTGATTGATTTTCTATCCTTCTTTGTCCACTGTTGAAGATGCTAAACACATTACTTGGATACAATATGGAGTGCGTATGCCTTATCTTGATCAGCCAGTATTACTTTGAAGTAAGCAAGATTACCACACTTCACAAATTCACTGATCCCTTTCCTGTTGGATTGCAACGTATATTCCCCTCAAAATACATTTGGATTGTTTAAACAATGTTGCCTAAGAGATAATGTTGCCATGCTTAATTTTTGCTCCAAAAGTTAGCAACAAAACTAAAATATTGCTGTTTTTTGTCTTACTTCTTTATAAGACAAAAAATTATAACTGCTGCTTGGGCAAAGAAGCAAGACGACAGAAAAAGTATGACTGCTGTCTGCCCAAAGAATCAAGCAAGTCGTGGAAGAGAAAAGCCTCTTGTGCTAACCAAGTACAACACCGAGAGTTGGTATGTCGAATTAAGAGTAAAGAAGAGTTCTGACCTTTTTTTTAAATCTCTGCTTGCACACGACTTGCACTATGCTTTGCTAATCCTTCCATAGATTAATACCGGATTAATAAAAACTTTTAACAATTTAAAGCTTTTCTAACTGGATTGATGTTGCTATTTTTTGTTTGGGTAAAGTATATTAGATATTCGCAATTTGATAATTTTCTATTGCCATCATTTTTCAGTACATTTTCTATTACAAGAATGTCTCTCCACTCAGTAGTGATCCTCTGGGTCTGGAAGTAGTCATCCATGGGTCAGTTGAAATTAATACTCCCTGTGGGTTGAGTAATCATTGTATTACCAAATCGCCTTACAAGGCTGCTCTTCATTGAAAAGAAAGGAATCTTAATTTATATAACTGCTACAGCAGCTAGTGCTGATTATGCCTTAAGGAATGCAAAAGGTATGATTTATAACAGGAAAATAGTTTAAAATGTACTTAATCCCTAATTCAATTTGACACATTGGAGTGTGTAAATATCTCTACTAAACCATCTGTATAAAATTGAATATACCATTAAGCAACAAATCAAAGGGAACACTGGGGAATATATCATCCAACATCCACTAGGATTATGCAATTCCAACAACCCTGTACAAAGTAAACAGAACTATTAAACAGTGGTATGGTACAATAAACAGAAAGAACAACTATAATAGAAGTTAGTGACTTAATAATGCTGAGTTAAACTGAGCTGAGAGGGAGAAGATAGAAAATACCAAGGTTTTATGTATAACGTTAAAAAGAAAACTTGAATCTTAGTAAGATACCTGTTATTCGAGTAATTACAGGAGCAACAAGGCTTATGAAAAAGAAACTGAAAATCTACCTGGCAAATATACTCGTTGAACCAAGCGAAGGGAAATACAAAGAATTACACTGAAAGAGGACGACAGAATCTTTAAAAATCTCTGGATTGCAGTGTCTGAAATAGTGGGTTAATTTATGGCATCCGGTAGGATGTTTCAGCTCCAGCAAAAATAAAATGTAAAGAAAATTAAAAAAGAAAGAGAGAATATCTCAGGGATGTATGCATCACTGCTGACTCGAATAAAAAATCACATTAACACTTATTTGTTGCGGAAAATAATGATAAATGTTTTTGGTTTTGATGCAAACCAATTAAGACGTGATCCAATCAGGACATTTTTCCTGATTGGACCAAGTACCATTTTTTTTTGTTCAGTCATCTGTCAACTTCTCTTGTAACTGATGCGCAAACATATTTTTAGTTTCAATGTTTCTTTGGGGAATTTTATTCTAAAATTTGCAACCAAACAATAACGACCTTTAATGGATTGGAAGCAATCTCCAAAAAAGACATTTTTGCAATATTGGTATTTATTAATCTCCAGTCACTAGAATACATTAACAAGAATGGATATTCTTAAGATGACTCCATACAATCTGCAAAATGGCTATTTCTGGTTTAACTGTGAGAGAACGACTGATAAGTTGACAGATATATGGACATTTCAAACTTCTTATTAAATCACCGAAGTTCAGCAATATTGAGTGTGGTAAGTATCAGATGGGTGACCATTTGGAAATACCAGGCATGGTATGTAGGAGGATATTTATATAGGCGCTGTATGTATGCCAACACCTCCTTGTGATAATTGCAAAAACCTAACATAGTAACTTTACCTGACCTCGACACTTTCTTCTTTGGAGGAATCCAGTTCAATCTGTTTAAAGCAAATATGGTTGACATTATATATATATATATATATATATATATATATATATATTAGTGGTCTGGTAATACCACAGGAAAGACAACCAAGCAAAAAAAAAAAACCTATGCAAAATTCATTCCAAAGAAGTAAATTTGAAGCTGGTCTGCCAAGACACTATATATACAAATGTAGGCAAATAGGGGCATCATTTATTGGTTTGAAAATGTAGGTTCGTTTTTTACTAATTTTCATAAAATTTTTACCATAGAATGGTATTATAATCTTGGAAAAGCTTGCAAATTTTCATGTAGTATCGTCCCATAGAATCAAAGATATGAGCATTTCAATATTCAATTTGGTTACTACTACAGATATATCTATATATAGAGAGATAGATATACCACCTTTTTTTGGCAATTTTATAATTTTGAAATATCAGCGACTATTGATCAGAATTTAACAAATAAAAAACTCATTGGAAAGGTAATGATCTGAATTGTGTAGTGGACTATGTGACATTTGCCCTTAAGGTTGAACATTAAGGGGATCATCCATTATCCAGAGCCTATTTTTGGCACTTTTTTGCAAAAATTTGCCAAAAAATGTTTCAATCATAGTCCTTTGTTTATCTAGTTTTGCAAATAAATTATAAAATATCTGATATTTCCAACAAATCTCTGGCCTTGATGGAAAGGAGACGGCACTATATATATATATATGTATATATATATATATATATATACATTTCCCCAAAACCTCTGGCATTGATGAAGAGGAGACTAAAACTTACTGCTATGGTTTCAAATGATCTGAAATAACAGCAAGGGAAGACTTGATTTCAAATATTTCTCATATGTTATATCTCCCCTCTTTTGGAAATAGGGTGCGATTATGAATATCTTCAGTATCAAGTAATCTTTATACACTGTGAAATTTACTTTATGTAGGAAAACCAAATAGGGGAGATGTATGAGAAAATTTCAAATCAAGTCTCGCCTTGCTTTTATTTCAGATCATTTGAAACCCTAGCAGCAAGTTTTAGTCTCTCCTCCATCAAGGCCAGAGGTTTGGGATATATATATATATATATATATATATATATATATATATATATATATATACACGAGAGGCCTTGAATAAGTTTCCAGACTTTTTGTACAGACATTTATAATTGTCGGAGCCTCTTGAAAATTCAGTATGTTATTTCTATACATCTTATGAGAGAATCGACCAATTTTTATGATTTTAGGTTCTAATGAATAGCTGCAGCTTGCATTGGAATACACCCTACTAAAGTGTGACTATCATAGCTGGTGAATTTCAAAAATGCAATCTGGACGTGAAGACACTTTAGAAGAACGATATGCAATAGAATTCTGTTTTAAACTTTGAAAAAAAAATGCCAGAGAAACGGATGGAATGTTTCAGACTTCTTTTGGACCATCTTGCATGAATCGAACATCAGTTTTTGAGTGGGATAAGAGATTCAAGGAAAGTAGGGAATCTGTGAGGGATGATGGGAGGTGTGGGAGGAGTAAGGAAGTTAGAACACCAGAGTTGATTTGCCAAATAAAGAATTCCATGAATAAGGACCGTCGTGTGTCTATAGTAACAATAAGTGCATAGTTTTATGCCAGTGCGGCAGACCCTGAGTGTGGCAGCAGAACTCTACACTAGCCAACAAGTCCAAAGAGACCTAGGCTTGGCTTCTGAAGAAGTGCTACGACTCTGTATCCTTCTCTCACTGGCTCTCCTCCTCCTCGAGCCCACTAAGAGAACATCACCAACATGGCCTCCCACAACACCAAAGCCATCCTGATTGCCACCGTTCGCCAAGTATTCACAGAGTTCCCGCCGACACTTGTGGAAAATGCACTTCTGGACCCATGGTGAGGCGGTGATTGAAGCTGAAAACGACTATATTGAATGGATGTCAGCTCTACTCCATAATCAGGTTATCTGAATTGAGTTTTTCAGTGAAAGTTTTAAAATAAATCTGTAGTGTTGTCTTCTTTAGGGTGACATTTTAGTGCTCCACTCGGCATATATATGCATTTATATGTATATATATATATATACATATATACATATATATATATATATATATATATATATATATATATATATATATATATATATATATATATATATATATATATACATAAATTTGTCCAATATATATATATTGTAAAATTTATTTGTAAATTATTAAACAAATTTTATCAGTTTAGTTGTTATTTCTTACATGTTGCTCATGACACAAGACAATAAGGATGCGGTTGTTGGTGTTTTTGGTATTCTTGTTTACTTCTATTTGATATGATGAACATTTTTCAGGATTAAAAGGTGGTTTTACTGTAGAGGAATAGAGATATATTTTGGTTGTGGGATTTTACTGTGACGTCTAAAATTGGAATTGAATTATATGAGGGACATGACAATATTTTGATCTATAGTTATTAATAAATAAAATCTTTTTATTAGGTGTTCACTTTTCAATATGAACACCTAAATAAAGACAGTCTATTCTGCCTGAAGATATCTTAGTTGTAAGTAACTCTATTTACTTTTCAGCACAATATATATATATATATATATATATATATATATATACATAAATTTGTCCAATATATATATATATATATATATATATATATATATATATATATATATATATATATATATATATATATATATATACTAGCAGGAAGCTCCCACGTTGCCCGGGGTTGAATGATGATCAACGATTCACTCTAATATTTTTATTGTCATCGAAATCGATGAAATTGCCCACTTTTCAATCTGATTGATTGATTGATTGCTCTAGTCGGGGACCCATCGCAGTGCACCGGGAGGAAACTTCACATGCCTTCTTGCAATGACTTAGTACACGATAGATTGTAGTCTGCATTGCCCTGTAGAGAACCTACTGTTGATTTTATAAAAAAAAAAATTATATTCAAGGTCTTGAATTATAGTTTAAAACACAAAATTCTAGTATCATGAGTCAGTTGTGCTTTAAATAAAAACATTCATTTCGAACACACTTCTGTCATATCAAAGAATCTGCTGTTGATTTTATATGCCTAGTCTATCTGCTTGTGTGCTAATTAAATTTGTCTAATGCACTTGTGATGTTAGGCTGTATAAGGTGTTTGGTTAAAATAGTCTGTTCCTTCCTTCATTGAATTTTTTCAATTATCAATTATCGATACTTATTGAAGACATTCCGATACAAAACCTATCTAAAAAAAGACTGCCAAATAAATATAGTACATTTGTGTGAAATCTTATAAAAATCGGCCCAGCCGTTTTCGAGTCGATAGGAAACGAACTCACACACACACACACACACACACACATATATATATATATATATATATATATATATATATATATAAATATATATATATATATATATATATGTATATATATATGTATATATACCAGTAGACCGTATGGCGTTGCACGGTTGTAATATACATAATAATATTATATTTTAATTTATGAAGATTTCTTAGTTATCATTATAGAGCCAATTCTCTATTCATTATTATCCAATATATAGTAATGATTCTAAAAGTTAAAAAAAAAATATGTCTTGGGTGCCATCCGCTAGAATCGAAACATTTAACACTCCGGCTTTACTCGTTATTTATCTCTCCAGCGATTCTTAAAAAAATCTATGAAAAATGTTGCAGAAACATTTCCTTAATATCATTGTTCCTATTTATTTGCCGTCCCACGAGGGCAGAGTTGAACACAAGGTCGGTTTTTAACGTGGGGAAAATCTAGTCCCTCCAAAAAGTGGGTACTCTGGATAGGAATGAGCATAAAAATTGCCTACGTCTAGAAGGGTTTCTCTTCCACTGACCGAGGACAGAAAAGATGATGTGTAGAAAAGATGAGTTAGATCAAAAAACAAAATTCAGAATTAACCTTTTTGTGTTTCGTTTTTAATATAAAATGTAAAATGAATATTCAAATTCCTCAAGAACTATGGCATTCTTGTTTTCCCTCGTTATTTCTTAATGGAATAAGTCTATTTTTGCCGCTCATCTCCCGAGGCTAAATTTAACCTCCGAACAAAATCTATTGACATATGAGGTAAAAATCCCAAAATTGGACATAAGACAAAAGAATAATTATGTGTCAGAGATGTTGGATTGTTAATCAATGTTCTTTCTGTGTTTCGCTTGTATTTTATTGCAATCAAGTACGGAAATGATATGAACAGTCCCAATCCAACTGGCTTGGTGTAATGGTTTCACACATGGATTCTTAGCCTGACATACTGAGTTCGAGTTCTGTCAACGCCTTGTTAAAAGTATACGTTTATATATGCCCCGTCTATCTATGGAAAAATTAGTAGAATAAATTACAAAGTAAAACTGAAAAAATAATAGAAATCTTTCTCTACATATCCTGATTTTAATACAACCAGGTTAGAGTTTGTTTTAGGGTTAGTAAATTCCTCCCTTGTGCCTATATATATGACCCCTTACATGACCACAATAAGTGTAAAATAATCTATTTGGCTCTTTTCATATATGGGCAGGAGCTGCTAGAAAGGACTTGGCCTGCCTTGATAGAGTTCAAAATAGACTTCGTAGCCTCGTAGATGTCCTTTTCTCTTCCTTGCAACCTTTATCTCACAGAAGAGATGTTGCGAGTTTGTCTCTGATGTATCGTTATTTTCATGGAAAGTGTTCGAATGAGCTTCAATCTATGGTCCCCCCTCGCCAAACTTTCGCAAGAAACACTCGTCTAGCTGTAAACACTATCAATAATTCCCCCCACTCTTTATCTGTGCCTAAATCTAAACGTAGATTCCATGAACAAAGCTTTTTTCTTAGAACTGCACGCCTGTGGAATTGTCTTCCGTTTTCCTGCTTTCCGGCTGACTACAATATGGTTGTCTTCAAGTCTAACGTAAATAAGTTCTTGATGAGCCGTTCCATATAAGTTATCAACTTTACCAAATTTTCATTACTAATGATTACTATAATGTCCAATTTCTACTGTACACTCTTTAACCCTTATCCTTGAGTGGCCTCTTGGCCTTGATAATGTGGTTATGCCTATGTAAAAAAAAAAAAAAAAAAATAACAGTCAGACCAAACAGGCTCGCTGATAACCTTCTCATTTATAATCGCAATGGAATTCGTGTGGTATAATGGTTACAGGCCTGAATTGTGTGATCGTCGTGCTGAGTTCGAGTTCTACTTTAGGAAAGATGTGCATCTATATATTCTCCGTCAAGTGATGGATTAAATAAGCCAGACTCTAAAGTCTTGATTGTGAAAATATTCTAGACGAAAAACTCTTAAAAATTAGCATCAGAACCGACCAATAAATTTCTATCTTATGTCTTTATTTCGAACCCCTAAAAAGTTCATATCGAATCCAAAATAATATTCTTTAACTCTCTCAACTATAACATAGAATTTTTTTTAATATGTGTAAAGCTTTTTAGATCGAATTACACATCTCAACACACCGTGTGTCTTGATTATCCTATTGAGACCGCGAAAGATTCCTGCATTCTTGTATATATGACGTCATTTCTCTTGTTATATAATTTCAGTTTTATCATCGCGATGCCGGCTTTCCAATTTTGTTGAGTTTTCTTGGTTGCCACTGCCAGTCTTGAACGCTAGCTCTCTCTTAGCCTATATCTGTATATATATACTAGTCAACATAAGCCTTGTATGGAGTACTCTTGTTATATTTTCGCTGGTGAATCTATGCCCCATTTAAAGGCTCGTGATAAGGTTCAGAAGCTTATTAGTAATTTGAATGACTCCCCACCCTTTCATCTTCTCTGTAACTTCCCTCTTATAGGGGTAGTGTTGCTAGTCTCAGTCTTTTCTATAAATACCATTATGTCATGTGTTCTTCAGAATTGTCTAATCCATTCCCTGCTTCCTTTGTTTCAGCTAGTGTGGCTCGTTGGTCTAGTGCTCTTCACAAATTCGCTGTTCAGGTACTTTGCTGTAATACAGCTTTGTATTTCACTAGCAATCCGTTTGGCGTTGCCCGGCTATAAATACGCTTAAATAAGATATTTTAATTCATGCAGATTTCATATTTATTATTATACAGCAAATTCTCAACTGATTATTATAATGTACTCAATATATATATATAGTAATGATTTCACAAGTAAAAAAAAAATATTTTGGTGTCATCAGTTGGAATCAAAAGGAAAACATTCAGCGCTCCAACCTAAGTCGTCATTTAGCACTTCAGTCTTCATCGATATCGCTTAAGCTATTGTAAGATGAATAAAAAAAAAATTAAGCGATTTCAAGCTAAAAATGTATATGCATGCTCTGGAGTTAGTCGATTTACTCACGTGAAGGTTAACTTTTCTTTCAATTTTGACCCCGTACAAAGCATTTTAACAAGCTAAAAATCAAACCGAAAGAGTTCCCGACGTCCAAATACACTATATTTCAAGTTTCAAATCTGCAGACCTAATATTTAGAGAGGAATTTGATAGAGACGTTTCGCACACAGAGAGACAAGGTCACTTTATATATATATATATATATATATATATATATATATATATATATATATATATATATATATAAGATAGATATATATATATATATAGATAGATAGATAGATAGTCATCCACATACAGCACTGTTTCGCTGTTTCACAGCTCAATAGTGCGGCTAGACAAGCCAGGATCGAGACGACAGTCGGAGCTTCGAACCGTTGTGCTATACGGCTGCTGCTATGCGGGCACTGAATTAACAATGTGTTGACAAAATACTTGAGCTCAATTTGTTTACACAAAGAGCATCGCTTCAGATGCTTATGGTAATTTGTATATCACTTCCCAAATACTCAACCCAAGATAGAGAGCATTATAGTCATTTACATACAGTACTGTTTCGCTGTTGCACAGCTCATCAATGCAGCTAGATAAGCAACTACCTCAAGCCAGGATCGAAACCCGATCGCCCAAGCGACAGTCGGGGCTTCTAACCATTATACTATATGGCTGCTGCTGCGGGCAGTCAATTAACAATGTTTTGACATTGTCCAAAGTACCTAAGCTCAATTTGTTTACACAAAGAGCATCGCTTCATACGCTAATATATATATATATATATATAAATATAGATATAAACATGTTTGTGTACTAGAGTGTTTTCATCCTAAATTCTATGCAATTATGCAGAATGTAGAAACTATGCAAAACAATAATAAAACGTAATAGTGAAATAAAACCCATCATCAAATAAGAAACCATAAAAAAATGAATAATTAATTAATGAACCTTCGTTTTTCAATGGAATATGCAAATTAGTTAGCCTTCATGAAGTCGATCACATATCGATGGATGAATATATTAAGAACTTCATTTTCATATTATTTAAATAGAAAAAGTAGGCTTTTAATATCAATGTCAGAGCAAAAAAAAATCAACTTTATAGATATATAGATTAGCCTTTTTCCAAGCCATGAAGTTTTGAGGAACTCTCCTCCTGCTTCCTATTTTCCTTATACCTATAGAATTATTTATTTTAAGATAAGGGTCAGTAGGAAACTCTTGCTTTCTTTTGTTCTTTTTAGCTCTTTATATTAAATGGCTTCGTGCCTTGACCGGAGAGATTTCCTTAAAATAGGTATTAGATAACTCACCCACTCGTATATTTAACATACTGGTGTTACATAATAGAATAGTTAATTATTAATTAAACAATTATTGCATATATGATATAAATTAAATTGTATATAAAATAAAAAATATGAATTATTGCATTTAAAATAGAATTTTAAATTATTGAAAAATGAAATAAGATGTTCAGAGAAAAATAATTTTTAAATCAATATCTTAACAGAAAATATCTATTCTCAACGAAAATAAGATGAAAAAATCTCATTGAAAAAAAAACTTGTACAAAATTGTTTGAGTATATATAAAGGTGTCGATTGAATGTTATTTCTGTCTAAAAGAAATACATACTTTAAAAAAATGAAGGATAGTGTCTAAATAAAACGAACAATACTATTTTTCTTTCAATTATTGGGAGTCTTGTCCATCAAGTGTCAGTTTAGAATTTTCTGTTTTTCCCTGTGGAATAAAATACAATTAAACTACTTGAAGACGGTCTCTTGAGATCAACCAATCAGAAGAAGGGAGTGGATCACATGACACTTGTTAAACATCTTTCAATCATCATAAAAATGTTAAAATAACGCAGTTTTGGCCAAGATAGCTCTAGACTGAATATGCAGATTAGTTCGTTTATTTTACCCAGTTCTTATACATACAACAAAAGTAAGAGTAAACGGTATAGTTTTTCTTACATTTACTTATTATTTATCAATTAATTTGCATGTATTTATTTTCTCATGACACATTCTGTTAAATACTTACTGCAAGACAGCAAACATCTTCGATTAAAAATAACCATTTTTTGTCCATCTAATCACAAAAAAGTCGGCATATTGTTGGTGAATTTAACTTCCATAAACTTGCATATTTTTCTTTGTGATTTTGTTGCTCGATATTTTATGACTATAATTATATTTATTTTCTCATGATACATTCTGGTAAATACCGCAAGACAACAAACATCTTCGATTAAAAATAACCATTTTTTGTCCATCTAATCACAAAAAAGTCAGCATATTGTTGGTGAATTTAACTTCCATAAACTTGCATTTTTTTCTTTGTGATCTTGTTGCTCGATATTTTATGACTATAATTAGAGCAATGACAAGAGAATATTCTTTTCATTATTTTGACTCTCGAGTATATATCAGTTAATATTGTATATGTTTTTATATAGAGTGACGTGGTTCTCAATTGATTAACTGTGTCGGATATATACTCGAGAGGCAAAACAATGAAAAGAATACTCTCTTGTCATAGCCCTAATTATAATACACTCGCTCATATTTGTTGTGGTATTCGGTCTGGGTGGACACCTGACTATCATCAAAATAGGAAATTTCTAGAGAATATCAAATTTATGTGTGGTTTTCAAACCATATATATATCCCGACCAAGAAAGATTATATATTCTGAAATATTCACCCATCTGGAACTGACTAGGCTTAACATTGCTTAACTACTGTGTAAAATCCGTATTATACTATGTTTATAATATGTACTTTATATCCAAAAAAATAGAGTTACAGAAATGGATTCCAAAAACTTGTGAGTGCAAAGCAAATATGTATGAATGAATGTTGGATATATTTTAAGTTTTTGAGTTGAAATGAGGAATTTTTATTACACTGATGAAGCCTCCTCATACAAATCAGTGATATTTTGTATATCGAACAAATGTCATTGAGACACAATAGTTTTTCAATAAAGGTGTTTTTGAAGGTAACAAAACTCGTCTACATACATTATGAAACTTACGAATCACTTATAAGACTTATGCTACTAAACTGATATGTGAATTTCCTTTTACCTTTTTTCAACTCAAACGTGGCATATTGCTATTTGGGACATAAAGGGCTACAGTTTGAGACTGTGGGGAGTTTAGCAGCGATATGTCTAATCACATTACATTTAAACTTTTGCAGGTTAGTAGAGTCAGGAAAGCAGGAAACAGAACGGGAGTTCCAAAGTAGCAGTCCGGTGTAAAATACTATTAAAGCAGAAGGTTTTTCGGCGTCTAGTGACCTTAACAGTGAAGAGGTGGGATTTTGCTGCTTGTCGGGTTAGTCGGAAGTATGTACGTCGAGAAGTACAAGTGCTATGAGTTCATCAGCACAAACTCCATTAAAGTACATGGAAATCAAGTACAAGGATGCAACATTGCAACGATGGGACAGAGGCTGGAGTTTAGCTGACAGTTTAGAACTTATCAGAGTTGAGACTCTTTTCTAGACACTATCTAAGAGGGAGAGAATAGTATAGTGGTAGATACACTAATCCAGATGTGACAGCAATATTTATTGCATAGGCGAATCGGGGCTTAATAAAATATAGAATACGCTCTGGTTAGATTAATTTTCTAGCACGTTAGAAGGAACCCATATTTTTTACATTAACCTTGGCAATATCCTCAAAATATCTATTCCAATTCATCTCGACTCAAATATTAAGCTTAGGAGTTTGAAGGATGAGCTCTCAGGTTAGGTGTTATCCGTCACGGCAATCGGTGGTTCAGAAGAATTTTTGCAGTTGTTAAATGAAAAAAAGCTTAATCTTAGTAGCATTAAATATTACCATCCATTTTACTACCGTGTGAAGTTCGCTCTCTAGGGATTCTGTGTTTATCTTAGATATATGTACATACGTTCTAAATGTTTGTTAATATTCTTTCGAGCAGTGCTTTTCAACCAGGTTCCGTGGAATCTTAGGGTTCTGCCAGTACATTTCAAGAGTTCCGCAATTTCTAAATCAGAACAAGGAACAAATATACAGAATGTTAAATTCAATTATGAAAATATGATTTATTGTTATATGTAATTTTTTAAAATTTTATTGTTTAAATATACTAAATTTTACATAATTATATTCTCTACATTTGTCAAATTTATTTGTGTTGCCACTATTGGGTTGCTTTTATATATACTCTTATACAGTCAACGCCAAAAGAATAGCATAAAAACCATGAGAGAAAAATATATTCTTTTATTAAAAAAATGAAATATAAGCTTGCATTTCAGCATTAAATGGGCATTAAAAAATGTTTGTATATATAAAAAAAATTACCAAAAAGTTTTAACCTAAAAATTTTAATTAAATTCATTCAAAATATTATCAGCTTAAAACCGCTTTAAACATTTAACAAAAGTGTGTTATTCCAAAAAATAAGAATTTTGAATGAAAGTGTAAGATTTTTAATGAAAGTGTAAGATTTTTAATGAAAGTGTAAGATTTTTGATGAAAGTGTAAGATTTTTAATGAAAGTGTAAGATTTTTAATGAAAGTGTAAGATTTTTGATGAAAGTGTAAGATTTTTAATGAAAGTGACAAAAAGAAAATTAATAATAATTAAAATTCGAATAAATTCATTTAAATGATATAGAACACCAATAAAGCCAACTTAAATTATTTTTTTAATTTTTTAAAATTTTACCAAAGCAATTTTAAGTTTTAACTTTCCCTCCAACAGAAGTGAAAAAATTTAATTGTCAATGTTCTCTTAACATGGTAAGAAAACTGACAGAAAAAGAATAAGCAAAAATTACACAATTTTACGTCAATGCTAAAAATTTTGATCATATTGCAAAAAAAAAACCCAAAAAACAAACAAACAAGATATATTTCCATAATAAGAAGAAATGTAAAGAAATTAGAAAATTGTGGAATGCGCCTACGTAAAAGTTGTTAGTATGGCAGGAAAATGCAAAAAAAATGACGTATTGATTAATAGTTGCATCAGCCAAGAAAACACCTTTTTCTAAAGTAACAAACATTTATGAATCATCACAATGCAAGGAAATGAAGAAAATATCAAATTCTATAATAAGAAGATCTTTTTCTTTCAAAGGCATTTTATGTTACTGCCAGAAAACCCAGGCTTACATAGACTCATAAAAATAGATTTATAATTACCAAGAAATTCTATGAATCAGCAAGTTCTTTTTGAGAAAAAAAATTTTTTTTCGAGTGAGTTAAAGTTTAATATTATTGGAAATGATAGTGAACAAAAAGTTTAGGTATGATTCATCACATGTAGTTCGAACTGAAAAGTCTGGTGAGGGAAAATCAATTATGATGTCGGAAAGCATTACTGGTGCATCTGCTACTAGTCTCTCACTCCTAAACAAGGTTCAAAAGAGAGTCGCCAATCTGATAGACCCTGAACTGGCATCTAAGCTTTAGCCTCTGTCCTATCGACGAAACGTTATATCCCTCTGCCTGTTCTACAAGTATTTTAATGGTGAATGCTCTGGCGAACTGCAGACACTTGTGCCCCCACGACGTAGACACCCTCGACAAACCCGACAGGCAGCTAAATCCCACCCCCACACAGTAGAGATCCCTAGATGTAAAAGATCTTTCTACTCCAGTAGTTTCTTCCGCTAGACTCTGGAATTCCATTCGAGGTCCCTGCTTCCCCAACTGTACTGACATGCAGAAGTTCAAGTGTAACGTGAACCGACATCTTGATGCCCAAACCCTAACATAGTGCCCCAGTAGTTGTTGCCTCTGATAGTAGCCCCTACACTAAAGTGGCAATGTGCCTTGTTTGGGGTGAAAATGTAATAAAACATTTTTTTAAATGTTCAAACCCTTGTTTTGTGAAATGAAAATGTTAGAAAACAAGTTTATTTAAGTGTTTTAGAATACAATTTATTAAATTGTAATAGCGGTTTTTAATTTCAAGGGGTTGTTTTCCATCATGATGGAGGTACTGCTCATGTAGCTAAAATAGTAAATCTTTGATGAAAAATACTTGATGTATTAGAATGGGTTGCTCAATCCCCTAATTTAAACTCAATAGAACATGTACGACAGTTTATCAAAATCAAGCTTAATAATGATAAGTTTAAACCATTAGATGATTTAAATAAGCTATACTTAAAAACTAGACATCATTAACATCAGAATACGGTAGAAAGTTTATTTTAAGTCTGCCTTCTAGAGTCGAAGAAATTTTAAATGCTAAGGGTGACGTAATGGAATATTAATGCATTTGTTCTCAGAAATATTTTTTAAATATAAAGGTGTTGCTTTTATATAACCAATTAACTAAATATTATTATTCAAATTTTAAAAAGAGTTAACTTTCTAAAATTTTAAGTCTTTAAAAATATTTTTTGTAGAAATAAAATGTTCCATATGAAGTAACAAACTTTATTTGTGTTTTCCTGAAATCTCTTGAAAAAAAAAACTTTACATCACTCAATTTAGTGCAATTCTTTTGACATTAACTGTATGTGTAAACGATTTTTTACAGATTTCCAAGCATGGATGGATTAGTGAAAAACGCAAGACAGGTGCGGATGAAGATACGCATGATTTGCAGCCGTCTGTTTAAGTTGCAGCCACTATCAACGATGCAGTCTCATTGAAATTATCCAGAAATTATTAGATTAACCTACAACTAAAAGTTTGACAATATTGTGAAAAAACTACATAACTATGGGGTTTACGTGAATCCCAGAGCGTCGTTCACCGTTGTTTATTATTTGTAGGAGGAAAGTAGCTTACAGTGCTATGGCACCAGCCAAACTGAAACGACATTTACCATCTTAACATCCAGAGTTGTCGAGCAAAATGGAACAATATTTTAAACGAGAACTTACATTAAATAAAATGCAAGTTTCTGTAATTGCCAAAGAGTTCAAATTGAGTGACAAACGATAAAAAAAACAAGTTACGCTGGGCGGAGATAGTTGAAAGAAAAATTAAGTCTCATATCATCTCTGAAACTAATTTTACCTAATATTTAATTAGAAATAATATTCTAAGAGGATAGTGTATCAGAGGTAAATAAAATTCCACTTCTGACAGCACAATAAGTAGGTGAATTCAAGACATGGCTAGAGACATTAAATGCAATCTTAAGTCAGAAATATTTGCACTTCAAGTTGATAAGAATACAGACATTACTGGTAAAGAATAACTCGTTGTATTTGTTCGTTTTATTAATGACTAGCCGGGGTACTCAGCGTTGCCTGTGTGTTTGGAGGTGTGTATGTGAGGGTGGGGGGTAAATCAAAAGAAAATGGAAAATAAAAAATCAGCGAACGTAATAACCCTGTTTAAATATAAAAAAAACAGCGAACGTGATGCAAAATAAAGAATAAGCGAACGATGTTAACACTTCTTTAAAAAATCGGAAAACAAATAAAAAAATATAGCGAACGTGATGGAAAAAAAAGAACGAAATAAAAACGGCATTAAAAAAAACCCTGTTTCAGTATTAAAACTTTAAAAATCGAAAAAAAAAACCCTGACATCTCGGCTCGAACGTGCAATTCTAAGATAACGATGCTCCTACTTAACCGACTGGGCTATGACTTCGTGAGCGGAAGTAGGTGTTTTTTATATTGTAACTAATTCAAGAAAGAACTTTTTTTGCACATGCGTGTATGGCTAAATTGTCATGAATGAACGATTTTTTGCTACCCCTCCCTGTAGAAAAGTGCCCTGTTGAGAGTGAAGGAATTAATATTTTTAGCTAATTTTTTTTATATTCATTGTCCGAAGGGTGAAGCTTCAAAATGATACTAATCCTGTGAAAATCTGTCGCCTCTGTCGAAAGTTTTTGCGAGATATACATACATAAATACATACATACATACATACATATATACATACATACATACATACATACATTTAAACAGATTTGTGCCCGTTATATTATAGATGAAGATATCATAGAAGACTTTCTGTGCTGCAAAGAGTTGTCAGGGACAACAAAAGGACAAGATGTATTTGATGTTTTCAATTTATATTTAGAGTATTTTGGATTGGATTAGATTGGATTGGAAAGATGGTGCTGATATTTGTAATAACAGGATGTTTTAAAAGCTTTGTCTCAATCGCACCAAAACAAAATATTATCCACACTAATTGTTTCATTCATAGAGAAACATTTGTTGCTAAAACTCTCGGATCTGAACTAAAATCTGTATTGGATATGGTAGTGGAAATAGTTAATTACATCAAGATGAGATCACTTAAATGTCGATAGTTTGCAGACCACTCTACTTTAATCCAGTACACATAAATACGGTGACTGTCAAAGGGGAAGCTATTATTTCGTATTTACGAATAAAGAGAAGAGTTGTTGACATTTTGTTTGCAAGAAAATCTAAAAGACTTTGTAGAATGTTTGAGTAATGGGCATTGGTGTTTGAAGTAGCGCATATCTTGCTGATATATTTCATGAGTTAAACCTCTTAAACGATAGCATGCAGGGCAGGAATGAAAATATCCTGTCTTCTACTGATAAAAAAAATGGGTTTAAAAAAAAAATGACAATATGGAAGAAACGCATAAGTGCAGGAAATTTGGAAATGTTTACAAGTATTTTAAAAGAGATTTTCAACAAATTAGGCCAGTGATTTTGACCCATTTGGATACTTTATTAACAAATAATGACAAATATTTTCCATCGATATATGTTGACCTGGATTAGAAAACCATTTGTAGAATTTGAGTCATCAGAAGAACAGTTCACATTAGCAGAATAACTTACCAGTGTTCTAAATGACATGGCATTAAAGGTGAATCATTCCGAACTTAACCAGAATGGTTACTGGTTACAAAGGAATATCCCGCTCAGAAAGCGCTAAGAGTTCTTGTGCAATTTTAAACCTTTTATTTGAATGAATTTGGATTCTTAGCTCTGACAATCATTAAGCACAGGAAACGAGCACAATTGCTGTCTGTGGAAGATGAATTCGTGTATGTCTGTCAAAAACACAACCTAATCTTAAAGACTTGAGAAAGAAACACCAAGATTAAGTTTGCAATTGAGTTTTTGACGAGAATAAATGTGATCTATTCAAATATGAACAATATTGTTTTCATTTCATAACAACAATTATGTACAATACTCTGAACGTGAGTATTTTCGTTTCAATTTATTTTTTAAATGCTGTTTTTAGCATGAGACAAATCAATTATTGAATAGGGTTCCATGAGCCAGTGGAATGTTTCCATGGGGTTTCGCTCCAGCAAAACGGTTGAAAAGCACTACCAACCATGGATAACTTAAGATTTGCAAAGTGCAAAAACCTCTTCTTTATTTTCGATTTTAAGAATATTCGTCTGAAAAAGATGATCACCCTTGCAGACTTGACTTCCTGATGGAGAAAGAATGTGTAGTTTTTTATTGTCAGCAAATTGCTATTCCTCCATGCACAGAGTACTGTGGCCAGATCTGGGCTGGTGTCCCAACCGCTAGTATCTCTCTCTTAGACAGTGAAAAATATAGGAGTCTCAAACCTCTCTATTAAAAGCTCCAACATCTGTCATATCACTGAAATGTTGCATTCCGTGCCTGTTTCATAAGTACTTCCATGGACTTCTTGATGAACTTAATACACTTGGGTCAATCTTTCAACTTATAATAAAATCCCATGTTCTCATTTTGACTGTGATTTTCACAACGTTTCGGCCGACGTAACCTCCGAACTTCTTCAGGTGTATCTTGTCCAAATTCCCGAATTCAACAAGATACACCTGAAGAAGGTCGGAGGTTAAATCGACCAAAACGTTGTGAAAATCACACTCAAGATGAGAACAGTAGTCAGATGAATCCAAATCATACGAATAACCAATCCTCATCTAAAAAAAAAAAAAAAAAAACGTCCATAAAATTCCACTCTTTCACGGTAGAAGTTACAAAATGCTAAGAGACTTTTTTTTATTAAATTTTTTTTTTCCTTGAACCGCTTGCTTTTGAAAGGGATGAGTGACTGGCTTCTTGCTTTCCCATCTATACCAACATGAAAAAATTTAAATGTAATGCGAAAAAACATTTTGCTGTACAACTTCCTTCTTAGGATGCTCAGTAAAAATCTGGACCCTAATAAAATAACCCCTTCTGTCTTAGTGGCAATATGCCTAGTTTAGACTGAAATATTTTTTTTTAACTGTTACCATAACTAAATGCCTAAAGCAAATACTTAGGAATCTATATTATATTTCTCTTGGTCTGTCTGTCCATTCACCTTTTTCTTACTAACTACTGGGCCAATCTGGTTGAAATGTTGTATGGACATTAGCTATGATTTCGTGCAACGAACTAAGTATTATGACATTTGTTTGATGAATATTTAGGGATTAATATGGATCAATAGAGATTAGTTACCATAATATCACATCTACTCTAGAAGTCTTATTTGAAACTACTGGGTCGACCTAGCTGAAATTTTATTATGGACCTTTGCTATGATAAAGTGCATCGAACTGAGTATTATGGCACCTGTTCGCTGCACAGTTAGGGATCAAGATGGTTTAATAGGGATTTGTATTTAATGGCAGTGGCGTAGCAAGGAGGGGGGCGGTCTGCCCCGGGCTGCACGTGCCAGGGGCGGCGTTTTGAGAGGGTAAAAAAATTAATCAAAATAAATGAAATCTAACAAAAAAATCTGAACTTTCATGGCAAAAAGGTTGTAACACATCGGGTCTTTTAGAGATATCGGCATCAGAAAAATGTGTCCCTGTTTTATGAGCGGCACACGTTGTGGGCGGCATTTTGAAAGGTTAAAAATAGAAAATAGAAAAAATAAATAAACGCTACCAAAAAATCGGAATTTTTACCGAAAATGTTGTAAAAAATCAGAAATTTTTGAGGTATCGAAATCAGAAAAATGTGCCTCTATTTTACGAGTGGCCCATGACAGGGGGATGGCATCTTGAGAGGGTAGAGATAAAAAAAAAATAAATAAATAAATAAAAGCTAACAAAATATGTTAAATTTTATACCGAAAAGTTTTTTTTTAAAATCGGAACTTTTGGAGGTATTGGAATCGGAAAAAATGTGTCCCTATTTTACAAGCGGCCTATGTAAGGGGGTGACATTTTTAGAGAATAAAGAAATAGAAAAAATAAATAAATAAAAGCTAACAAAATTTTTTAAATGTTTTACAGAAGATGTAAAAAAAATCAGAACTTTTGGAGGTATCGGAATCAGGAAAATGTGTCCGTATTTTTCGAGCGACACATATCAGGGGGCGGCATTTTTTTTTTAGGATAAAAATAGTAAATAAAAAAAATAAGTAAAAATAAATAAACGCTAACAAAAAATTTGAATTTTTTTCCCGAAAAGGTAGTAAAAAATCGGAACTTTTCGGAGTATTCAAATCGGAAAAATGTGTCCGTATTTTGCGATCGGCTCATGTCAGGGGGCGGCATTTTGAGAGGGTAAAAATATAAAATAGAAAAAATTTAACAAAGCTAATAAAATACCTTAAATTTTATACCAAAAAGTTTGTAAAATATTGGAACTTTTGGGGGTATAGGAATCGGAAAAATGTGTCCCTATTTTACGAGCTGTATTTTGAGAGGGTAAAAATAGAAAGTAGAAAAAAAAATTAACAAAAAATCTGAAATTTTAAACCGAAAATGTTGTAAAAATCGGTACTTTTGGAGGTATCGGAATCGGAAAAATGTTTCCATAATTTACGATTGTTTAAAATTTTTAACTTAATTTTTCATTATTGGTTGTAATGATAAATATTTATTGTTTTTAAATCATCACTAAAACTAAAATGATAATAACATCAAAATCCGATATAAGTTTATTTTATTTGTAAAACAAAGTTTTAAAAAAGGTTGCATAAATTCTCTAGGTAACCTTTCAAAGAAAGCAGTTGATTTACATGTTCCAAAAAATGTTTAAATATTAAACAAAACATTTTTGTCAAGAAAAATACTTTCAAACATCACTGATAATTAAATGATACAACGGAAAATTAGAAACAGGGAATTACGTAATTTTGGAATTGTAGAAACATTAAACAAGTACAGATTAAAAATCGACTGTAAACAGATTTTATGATCGTCATATATTTTAAATTTATATAATTTTAAATGGGAACGAAGCGCTACACCTCAAATACTATTTAAGTGGGTTTCTATTTGATAGTTTTAATACTGACGAATTTCTGTCACGTTTCAAACAATCACGAAGTAATTGAATTTTTCAAAGTATTAAAAAAATTTATAATCAGGGACGTATTTATGATTAAACTGAAATTTATTATGATGAATCATTTCTGGTGATAGAATTTCAATCATTTTCTGGGGGTTTGTTTTACAATACAGAGAGATTCGAAAAAGTGGTAACAAAATCAAATATATAACAAATAAATGTCTCCATTGGTTATAAAAGTTAGTTTGCAACCTACCTGACTCATTTATTAGTGTTTTAAAGTAGTTTTAAACGATCTTGTTTTCACTTTAAATATTAACTTTTTAAGAGTTGTAAGAATTCAAAAAAGCGAAACATGCTCTCCTTTTCGTCTTTGTGAGGTAGGAGCGAAGTGCTTCGCTTTCAGATTTGTTTTCGCGCACATGTTTGAAAATTGAACCGCTCAAAAGTAGAAAATCAAATACTCAACAGAATGGAAAAGTGGTCAAAAACATGTATAGCATTTAAAATAGAAAATAAAATGAAAGACTCTTTCCCCGTAAGTTTCTTGTTTTTTTTTTGGGGGGGGGGTAGTGACGGTCTCTCTCTCTCTCTCTCTCTCTCTCTCTCTCTCTCTCTCATATATATATATATATATATATGAACAAATGATTAATAAAATATGTTAAAAGACATCTTGAAAAAGAGTTAAACACATATTTAATTTAAAAAAAAAGGATGCGCAAGATAAGTGGATAGTCCTTAATCCGCGGAGTTTCGAAGAAATACTCTCCTTCTCATCAGTGGGCAGGAATTAGCAAAATGCAGGATCGGATTTTGCATATAAAAGTATTTAATGAAACTACAAGTAAGTCAAAGATCTTACTTGGTTAAAAAAAGGGTGAGGCAAGGGGAACAGGAGGCAAAAGAAAAATAATAAAAAGATTTCACATTAATGGATAGTCCGGTGAAGGGTAAAAATCCAAAAATGGTAAAATCCAAAACGGTCGAATTTAAAATTTCAATCCACTGGGTAAATTCCAAATGGTCCAAAATCATCCAAAAGGCAGAGTTCCTTGGAAAGCTTTATTTCCTTTTCGGTTTTATTGAGCTTTTTATATCTAGCTGAGTTTATTTTACTTGTAAATATTAAGTCTTTAATATTTATAATATATTTTAAGTTTACTATTTTGATTACCTTAGTAAACTTATTGTAACTTTTATTTTATATATATATATATATATATATATATATATATATATATATATATATATATATATATATATTTAGGGTTAGGTATCTTAGAAAAATGTATTAATGGGAGGATATCTCACTTTTTGTAATATTAGTTCGGAACAACACAAGTAGATGCTTATACAGAGAAATGCTATTTTTAAAAATAGAATTTTTTTTCAGAATATTTGCGTGAATTTTCAAAGATGGTAGTAATGAAGAGAATGAAAGAGAGTTGTGCGGTATTCTGTAAAAAGCGAAAAACAAAAGAAGAGGAAGTAAAAATGAATAAAGGCATGCTGTTGAAATTAATGGAAAAGACTTCTGTGGCCGAAATGGTCTAAACGAAAGTCGAAAATCATACTGAAACCGAAGCTGAAGGTGATATTACTAACGTTGACACTGTTACTTCAGAAGTCGACATTAACAGTTTTGATATATCAATGATGATGATGTACTTGAAGTTGAAGAATTGGAAAGGCAATGATGGAGCAAAAACATACTCTGCAACCGATTTTACAAATGTTGGCTTATAGCCAGTTGAGATTAATCGCAAAATTCGCGCTATGCTTGTTCGGCAGGGATCTGTCGCTGTGCAGCACCTTGATCATGAATTCAAGGAAGTACTCCGACCAGGAGCAAAAACAAAAAGCGACGTTAGAAAGCTAACTTAAAAAATGGTTCTATCCAGAATTGTGCAACGGGGGGAAGAATTGGACAACATGAATGGTGTATTCTCCTTCCAGAAAAGCCTTATTTTGCTTCTGCTGCAGAGTGTTTTCAACTGGACTGTCGAGTTTTTCTGCTGATGTACGTTTTACGAATTGGTGGAAATTAATAGGGCTGTGACAAGCATATTCTTTTACAAAAGAATGTTCTTTGCATATATTTCGTTAGAGAATATTCTTTTTTTTTTTAAAGAATATTCCTTTAGCAAAAAGCCTATTCTCTTAAAAAAAAGAATATGCAAAATATTTATGGAATAAGTTGTGCCGAAAATATGTTGAAATAAATATTTGCATACGAGTCTTAATTTTACGAAGTTTTCTTTTTTATATAAATTAAATTAAACATGGTAAAACCTTCGTAGTTGTGAATTTACAATAACCTTTGGTCCCTAATGAGAGCCATTCTATTAGAGGATTATATTAGGGACGAAATATCCGCGTCTCCTTTTTGCCCTAGGTCTCCAGGGCCGATATATCGGCCCCGTAGTGTCCAAAGGATTGTAACTACAATTTGTATCGAAAAAATAGCCACGTTTAAATATGGTCCAGTAATCTCCTACGATTGGAACGAGTTTTTTTTTTTCATTATAAGGCTATTTTAGCGGACAGCCAAAGAAGCTTTAATTTTGATAATTTAAAGACTAATTTAATTATAAAATGCAATAAATAAAATATTTAAGTTCCATAGAGTGTTCAATTGTTCACAGTATATAAACAGTATATACATTAATGAGTAGGGCAATGTCAAGAATATTCTTTAATAAAAAACAATTCTTTATATATATTGGGTTAGAGAATATTCTTTTGATAAAAACATATTCCTTAAAAAAAAAGAATATGCTTTTTAAAAAAGAATATGCAAAATATTTATGGAATAAGTTTTGTTTTGCCAAAATATGCTGAAAGAAAATATTTGGATAAGAGTTTTTAATTTATTTATTTTTTTAGATGAATTAAACGTGGTATAACCCTAAAGATGTGAATTTACATAAAAAAGGGTCTAAAATTTGGTCTGTTGAAAAAGAGTGATATTATAGGCATATATATAAATATGTACAGACATCTCGTCCTTGTAGATACTCAAAGCGTGTTAGTACCCAGGACGAATTTACAAGAGAAGCAAAAGTGAAGTCACTCAGAGAAAAGCTGCTGGAATGAAACTGTGGGTCTCGATTGATGAAACCACTGATGTAGAGCAGCGTTTTATTGCTTGCTTTGTGTTTGGCATTCTTGGTAGAAGAGGAACGCAGCAAGTGCTATTTGGGAAATATTGCATGTCTGCCAAAAGTTAATCATTCTACAATTGCTGCTTTTTTTAACGATTCGTTGCAGTTTGTGGCCGCAGCAAGTCCTTTATAATAATGTGCTCCTTGTAACCACTGATGCAGCTGCATATATGTCCAAAGCTATGAATGCTCTTCAGGTTTTATACCCGAAAATGGTGCACGTTACTTGTTTGGCCCATGGCTTGCACAGGGTTGCGGAATTAGTCAGGCAGGCGCACCCAAAAGTAAATAAACTGATTTCAACTGTAAAAAGTATATTTTTAAAAGCACCCAATCGGATCGAAAAGTTCAGGGAACTAGCCCCAGGAGTGCCCCTTCCACCGAGTCCCATTGTAACAAGATGGGGTACGTGGTTAGATGCAGCGCATTATTACGCCAAACATTTGCCCGAAATTACTCCTGTCATAATGTCTCTAGATTCAACAGAGGCCCAAAGTATATTGGAGTCCAAAAAACTGTTGGATGAGGAATCATTGCCATTTGATCTCGGCTTTATCTCCAACAGTTTTTCCATTTTAACAAAAAATATTGCAAAGTTGGAGACTAAAGGGCTGAGTCTTTCAAAATCTATTGAATTAGAGAGGTCGAAATGACACTTGAGGAGATGGATGACTCCCAATTTCGTAAAAAGCTGAATGTCATTTTAAAGAACAAAGGTGTTGCTACTTTAAAACGTCTCGATGCACTTGTTAGTGGGAAGGCTTTTGAAAATGAAGGAAATTTGGATGACATAGATCATTTAAAAGTTTTAAGTGCCGAAGAAATGGCCAGCTTGAAATATGCCCCAGTAGTCTCATGCGACGTGGAACGAGTTTTTTCCCAGTATAAGACCGTTTTAGCAGACAACCGCAGAAGTTTAAATTTTGAGAACTTAAAAACGCATTTAATTGTAAAATGCAATGAATAAAATATTTGTTAAAGCTTGATAGTGTTTAATTGTTAGAAGTATTTATAGCATAAAAATAAACGTTTTTTCTATATATTTTCTTGCGTTTTCGGCATTAACTGAAGCTTTTACAAAATCAATAGAATTTATAAAAAAACAAATAATTAACTCTTTCGACCCTAACATTGCAAAATTACCAACTACTCAACTATACCCGTTCTATTAAAATACTAGAGTAAGGCCGAAATATCTGTAGGTATTCTTTTACCTTAAATCCCCATGGCCGATATATCGGCCCATTGGAATCGAAAGGGTTTATATTGTTGCAAACGTAAATCTAAAGTACCTAGCATAAATATATTCGCTTAAAGTACAGTGAAAATATGCGATTTATAAAAATAAATATACGGTAGCCAAAGAGAATATTCCGTCTCAAAGCAGCATATTCTTTTTAAAAAGAATATTCCTATGCAAAAAAAGCATATTCTTTTTAAAAAAGAATATTCCCGTGTAAAAAAAGCATATTCTCGAGCATATTTTTAAAGAATATTCCCGGCATATAAAAAGAATATAGAGCATATTTGAAAGAGAATATTGTCACAGCCCTAGAAATTAATCATGCTCAAGCGTTTCTCAACTGGAAGGATCTAGAGACCGACTTGCTGAAGGAAAGGTAGTTGGCAAAGTAGAGCAAAATCTTATTGAAAAGGAAACTAAGAAGTGGCGGGAGATTTTAGCTAGATTGCTGGACATCATCACGTTTCTCGCCAAGCAGAATCTGGCACTACGGGGTCACCGGGAAGACATCCATAATGAAAAAAAGAATCAAGAAACAAAGGAAATCTTTTTAAATTGGTAAATTTATTGGCCAAGTATGACCCTGTGCTCCGTGAACATTTGGTGAAAGTTAACCTAGGAAAGAAAATCGCTACTTCTTATCCGTCACCAGAAATTCAAAATGAATTTGTGAGCATTTTGGCAAAGCAGGTGAGAAAGAAAATTATCGATCAGATCAAGGAAAGCAAATATTTTTGCATAATTTTTTATAGTACTGCTGATGTATCTCACAAAGGCCAGATGAGTGAAGTGTTGCGCTACGTAAATATTGTCGAAAATAAAATGATAGTGGAGGAGTCGTTTCTCTGCTTCATCGCGACAAAAAGTAAAAGCGCAAAGGACATTTATCAACTGATTTTGAGAGGACTGGAGAACGATGAGATTCAGATTGGTGACTGTATTTGCTAGGCATTTGACGATTCTGCTATTATGGCAGACCACCGATCATGTGTGCAGAAACGAATCCCCGAAATCAACCCAAAAGCTCTATTTGTGCCATGCACTAACCATTCATTCAATCTGGCTTGTGTACATGCCGCTTCTGTAGCGGCTCACTCTGTTAGATGTTTTTGGCATACTAGACTGGCTATTTTTGTTTTTTTCTGCATCTACACATCGTTAGGATGTCTTGATTTAGTTTACCGGTGTAAGTATCAAGCAGACTGCGGAAAGTAGATGGAGTAGTCGAGCAAATGCTGTAAATGTTGTGGTAAAAAAATTATTGGAAGTCGTCATTGCCCTGGAACAGCTCATAGAAGAAGAAAAAACTACAACCATAAGATCAGATACATCTTTAATTCTCAAGTCGGTATTGTCATTTCCGTTTCTATTATTTCTGGGCTTTAGTAAAACTATTCTCCCAGAAATCGTCCCGAAATATATTCAAGAAACGGGTTAGATCTGCAACAAAGTTCTGTCAGGCTGACGGCGTTGAAATAAAGCCTTCTTCAGAATAGAGAAAATATGGAGGACACTGCAATAGACGAGTCAAAAACTCTGCTTTGAAATGGGGATAAGCATGGAGCATCGTATCCGCAAAAAGAAACGAATGGGTGGTGAACGATTGATGCAGCACTGGGGTTTGATACTGAGTTGAGACGGGGAAATGCTGTCTGTCATAGATAGGTTGACTGAAGAAATATCTTGCAGATTTCAACAAGTTCACAATCTTGCAAGTAAATACGCTTTTCTTGCACCGTCAAATGTGCTTGATGATAATTATGATTGTCAGCTTGGTGAAGTTGATGAAGATATAGAAAAAGATAAAATCTTTGCCGAAAGGAAAAGATTACAGTATTTTGTGAAAGCTTCCGGAAAAGACAAAATCAATTTACCTCTTGAACTTTTGAACTTTATACACAGATTCTGTCTCTAATATTGTGATCTTGCTGCATATTTTCCTTACCTGAGCCATAAGCGTTGCCAGCTGTGAGCACTCTTTCTCGTAACTGAAGCTCATTTAAACTACCTTCGATCAAAAATGATCCAGACAAGGCTTATAGATTGGGCAATCCTTTCCATAGAGAGGGAACCGTTCGTGAATTTTTATAGAGTTATTGATAACATTGCCGAAAAAAAAGCGAAAAGTATATTTGTAAATTTTCAACCGACTTGATGCCTTGCGATAGTCCTCTTACAAAAAAATACATTTATAGCCTTATTTTCAATTCATAAATACATTTATTAAAAAAAAATGTAAACTATTTTTAAAAGGATTGAAACATTATTAGACACAACAAATTTATTAAATTTCGCGCTTAAGCCGAGAGATTACATATACAGATTTCAAAAAGCACGGGTACAAGACGTTTTTTTTCTCTTCGGGAAACTCGACCTCTTATTAATAACATTATGAAGAAAAAGAAAAGGGAACTACATCGTACTATCCTCTCCTTGACACAGCCATGTTTTTTGTGAAAATTCGGAAATCACAACAATAAAAAGTAAATAAAAATTATTTCATCATTTCTTAACCTTTTATTGTTTTCAAATATTCTCATTTAAATTTATAAATTAAAATTTAAAATATTTGCATTTAAATTTATAAAAAATTGTTTTCTAAAATGTGTGACTTTTCATTTCTTAAATTTTGCGCTTAAACTGAGCGATTACACACAACGATTTCAAAAAGCACCGGTACAAGACGTTTTTTTTTCTCTTCGAGAGGTTCGACCTCTTAATAATAACATTATGGATAAAAAAGAAGAGAAAACTACATCGGACTATCCTCTCTTTGATACAGCCATGTTAGTTGGCGAAAATTCGGACTTTAACAGCAAAAACGTAAATAAAAATGATTTTATCATTTCATAACATTTTCAGGTGTCTAAGTGTTCTCATTAAAATTTATTATTATATTTATTTGTGTAGCCAATTGATTTAATTTAACATTTTTTATAATTTGAATAATACATTTTTGTTTCGAAAAAATATTTAGGTTCTTTTGTTTCATATTAACGTTTACTTCTTCAGATTAATGTTTACATAAAATAAAATACGCATCAAATGCGCTTGAAACCAAATCACAACGTAATATTAGGAAATAAACAAATATTTTACTTGTTTGAAATTTATAAAAAACATATTTCGGAGCTATACTCCACCCTCAGTGTGTTGTTTTCTCCGTGTGGGGAAACGTGTGACTTACCTAACTAGCACGTGTGCATAATTCAACGGGTCGGTCGTGGAATGAAATGAATGAAGAAGAAAGTAACAAAAATGGCTGCCTTATCTCTTTATATGCCTGCAATGTGACCACCCGATATGCAAATGAGATGCTCCTGGTTGGAGATAAAAGAGGGTTAATTTTTTAGAGGGACGTTCATTTTGAAGTTGGATTTCGAAGAAATAAGTTGAATACGCAGAAGTTCGTTTGGAGCTGAGGGAAGGTGTGTTACGTATACAGAAGTTTTGAAGTTGGAAGTTTGGACAACAGTATCAACCTTACCCAGGAAATCATTGGTGTGACGGGTGGAAGAAATAGCACTCAAGTTATTGAATTATACTCCGAAAATATATTTGTTATAAATTTCAAACAAGTGAAATATTTGTTTATTTTCTGATTTGGTTTCAAGCGCACTTGATGCATACTTTATTTTATTAAAATTAAATCAACGTTTCTATATGAGAACTCACACTTTTGACGTTATTCTCGCGTTGCCTACGCACTGTTCCAACATTTCAAAATACAACCGCTGAGATACAACGCGCGGCTCTTTACAAACAGGCTTTTTTTTCTCCAACTTTTCAACATGGCGAGGAAGAAGAAAGAAAAAAAAAGAAAGAAAACAACACACTGAAGATATTTGTTATAAATTTCAAACAAGTAAAATATTTGTTTATTTTCCTAATATTACGTTGTGATTTGGCTTTCAAGCACACATGATGCGTATTTTATTTCATTCAAATAAACTCCACGTTTCTATATGGAACTCACATTATTGACGTTAATGTTTACATACTTATTATTCAAATTAGTGAAAAGAAATTTCAATTTTAAAAAAGGGGAATTGTGTAAACATTAATCTGAAGGGAATTTTGTAGACAAAAAATAAATATTTAGAGGGCTTTTTGAACAAATAATAATAAATATTTAGAGGGCTTTTTGAAATTTTTGAAACAAATAATAAATATCTAGAGGGCTTTTTGAAATTTTGAAGGTTTTAACAGGTTGTAATATGCCAGCAGTGGGGGGGGGGCTGGCAAAACAGGTAATCATATGCCAGCGGATGGGGGGCAAAGCATGTAAATATATGCCAGCGGGGGGGGGGCAGGTTATTATATGACAGCGGGGTGGGGTAAACAGGTAATTATATGCCATCGAGGGGGGGGGCAAATTTTACGACCGCCCGGGTGGCAAAAACTGATGCTACGCCACTGTTTAATGCAAAAATGAGAAAAAATTAACTATATTCAAGTATCAACCTGACATAAAATACTCATTCTTAGTCAACGGGATATAAATTTTGCCATTTAAAAATTGGCTATAAAAGTCTAATATTCACTATTGCTCGAAATTCGATCAGCTTTATAGTCAGAGTTGCTCAATAACGTATGTCCTTCAATTACTCATGTTAATTCTAAAGAGCTCTTTTCATCGTTAAGCCGATTGGAGCCTGTGAATCTCTTAACCAATTTGCAAACATATGATTCGTAGGTTTGACTCCATTTCTTCATAATAGCCCTAAAAGATTATCCTTCATCTCCAATCTAGCTGAAATCTTCCAAAGATTCTCGTTTGTATAAGTAGCCATAAATCCTCTGAGCATTGCCAGCAATGGCATCAGCATGAGAGGAAGGATCAGTAACACTGCGTATATGTCGACGTGCCAGTATTAGTTCTGGTTGTAAATAGCCAATGTAGAAATCATCCGCATAAATTGGGATTTTCGCAGAAGCCAATCTCAGATCCGATCGATTAAATAAATTGTGATTGATGGGAAACTCTGAAGTAATAGTTACAAAACTACAGCACTTGGACTAAATCTGGCCTGCCAGATTTATTTGTCCGGCTAATAATTCCTACTTTGTTTTTTTGTTTATTTATTTATTTTGATTTTTTTTTTCACCTGAAAGTATCCATATTGCAACTGAAGCTTAAAAACTACTGTCATACGGAAAACCTGGTTAGGGGGTTTGACAGCAAGATGTTTGTTTACATTACATGAAATTTTCTGTGTGTTTATATAGTCAGGGAAACAGGAAGCCAGTCATCGATCCCTTTCTTAGCAAGCTATGTATTTCTTTCACCACCTCTCACTGTTTGACGACTCTCTAATTGGTTTTATTGTCTGTGAGCAGTTAGAGATAGAATGGCTCTTTTTTCTCTAATTTGTATGCATTGATCTGTACATACCACAAAGATGTGCGTAAGTATGTATAAAAATTATTCATGCCTATGTTACGATCTTGTCCATCCAGCGTTTAAACAATGCTCTTCAGCATGTCCTATACTTTTACCAAGTGTCAGCTTTTGCTGCATCCTGGAAAAGGTTAAAATATACATGTGTATAAGAATCTAATAATATATTTTATAATGTATATATAATATATATATAATTTAATCTATATATCTATAAAAGTGAAAGTGTCTGTCTGTCTGCCTGCGTGTGTGTGTGTGTATATATCTGTCTGTGTATATATTCCCTACGCAATAACTCTGTCAATTTTCAGTCTACAGACTCGAAATTTGATATACAGGGTATTGAGATTTGGGAAAATCTTTGTAATCCGGTTTCGGTCAGAAATTTGGCTGTAAAGTGGTCAAAGTTCAACGATTTGACTTTTGACAACTCTACCAAACTCCTCCGCCAATTTTGGGTATAAACAATTGAAATTTTAGATACAGGTTCCTTGGACATGGATCTAACTTAATAACTTGATTTGAGCCCAAAACAATAAATGTTAAGTGGTCAGAATAGGGATCAAATAAAAAAAAAATGACCTCTGCGGTCTCTACCAGATTACTAGGACAATTTCTGGTCTAAAGATTTGCAATTTTACATAAAGGCTATACAGCGATAAGGCAAGCTTTTTAATCGGTTTGGGTCGAATATTTGAGCTACCAATATATAAATCTATGTATGTATCTATGTATGTATGTTTGCATGTCTGCCTAAAACTTTCAATAGAGGCGACGGATTTTCTCAAGATAAGAATCATTTTAAAGCTCGACCCTTCAAACGACATATATAATATACAAGAATAAAAAAGCATTGGAAATGCAAAAGGATATAGGGATGGTATGCAAAAAAGTATACAAACGAGATAGCTATGAATGGCTAGGCATATGGAAATAGAATTGCATCCAAAGTATAGCCCTGTAGCTTTTCTCCAATCTTCATTCCGTGCCATCATTACGGTTGTAAAAAGCTATAGAGCTATACTTTGGATGCAATTCTATTTCCATGTGCCTAGCCATTCATAGCTATCTTGTTTGTATACTTTTTGGCATACCATCCCTATATCCTTTTGCATTTCCAATGCTTTTTTATTCTTGTTAATTAGTATTTTTACTTACAGTCTTATTTTTAAATTTACATTCATGATAGTATTGTCTTTTTTAGGAGGCGGCTCATTGCCGCCTCCATTAGTAGCAGGTCGCTTCCTGCTGGGTTTTAGGTCTTTGGGTTTTGGGCCTTAGGAGTTGCCTCTTGGTCCTCCATCGGTTCTATATTACACAGAGAGTGCTACCGCCTCTCTGATAAAACAGTTAGAGTATTATAAAGTTCTAAAATGTTCATACCTTCACTATTAAATTTTTCTTGGTTAATTCTTTGGCGTTTTGGCAAAGATTTGGCAGTTTTTGATATTTATATTTATAATAGTTTGTGCATGAGGCAGCTTTTTTCCCCTTGGGATCCCTGTTATACCGTGATTTTGAGTCAGCACGTGAGACAGCCTTCTTTTTTTCTGGTTCTTTGTTATAAAGAGCACGTGAGGCAGTTTTTCCCCTCGGGATCCCTGTTATACCGTGCTTTTGAGTCAGCACGTGAGGCAGCCTTCTTTGCCTCAGGATTTGCATGATACTTAATTTTTATTATTTCAGTATTTTTCTGATAGTATTCTTATTTCTCAGATAATACCTTGACTTTGTTTTTTTCATTGTCTATATTTCTCTGAGCTTTTTTACTACGTGATGACTTTGGCATTTTTTATTAAATATAAACATATAACACTTATGTGTATCTTACTATAATATCACTTATCTTATAGCAAGACAATTCTCGTAGAATTGAGATACTGTCCCGTCACCAATAGTTAAAGTGTGGAACGGTATATACACCCATAGTGTAGTTGTCATCTTTATATGAAGTCCTAATCAGTGATAGTGTGAGGTTACTTGGTTAATTTATTGTAGTTTATTTTAGAAAACTTACTTGTTTTTATTAGTAGATTGTGTATAGTAGCCACAATATCTAGTTATTTTTGTGGCTAGGGCTTGGATTTTGATTCTTTTTGGTCAGCTTCCAGTGAGTTCTTAGAAGATGACTTTCTTGCAGTTTCTTTTGCGGTTAATTTAACTTATTTCCTTTGGCGTTTGGTGAGTTCTTAGAAGAACTGGTCTGATCTACTTTTCTTAGCGAGCGAAGAGATTCAGCTGCATTTAACAATGGTTGCTATAGTATATTTTTGCGCATGCGTGAGAATTTCAAGTTTCCTCCTTATTTTTCAATAGTTTGACAGTAGTCATGTGTCTTTCTGCCAAGAGCGACAGACGTCAGTGTTAGCCGTGATCGTCTAGAGGTTAGGACCCCCACGTTGTGGCCGTGCTAACCTAGGTTCGAATCCTGGTCACAGCATTGACATTTTGTACATATTTTACAGTCCAAAATCTGAAGAATTATTTGTTTTTATAACATTGTTTTTTGACGTCGTACTTGCTGATAGGTTACTCTTATAACAATTTTGATCAACTGAGATAAAGATTTCGTGGTTTCATTAACGCTGGTGGGTTACTGTTTAAAGAAAAAACCTTAACGTTCACCTCAAATATTCAGCGTCCAAGAAATATAGGCCACTGGCAAACTGGAACGTCTGTGAGCATCTGGTGTATTATTTGGAGCTGTCCCTTTTGAGAGAAGTTCCGTGTTCGAAGTGGTCTATCTACATTGGGTATATAGTGTTTAAAACTTGTTATTACACGTAATCTTATTTAATTATGGAGTTAGCTAAAAAGCGATGGGTCACTGCACTTCTCCGTGTAAAGAGCAGTCGATTGATGCTTGAACTGTTGTCAGAGACCGTTCGTACACCGAGATACATCGTCTCAAAAGAAAGCAGAAAGAAGAAGAACAAAGAAGAAAGAAGAACAATTGGCCATTTTTGTACCCTTTTTTTTGCTCTCTTTTGACATTTTAACCGACGTTCTGACACTCGCTGGATTCGTAAGACGCTTCTCTGTAAGAATATGTGCTTTTTGAAACTTATAAGTTGATTTTAGTTGAGATTTGGATAGTTTTGTTTTGTAGGCGTATATAGGCGTGTACGGGCCATCCCTATATAGAGAGTGCTACCGCCTCTCTGATATATATATACATGTATAATCTAATAATATATTTTATAATATATACATATATATAATCTAATAATATATTTTATAATATATATATACATATATATATACTAATAATATATTTTATAATATATATATATATATATATACATATATATATATATACTGATAATATATTTTATAATATATATATACATATATATATATACTAATAATATATTTTATAATATATACATATATACATATATATATATATATATATATATATATATATATATATATATATATACTGATAATATATTTTATAATATATATATATATATATATGTATAATCTAATAATATATTTTATAATATATATATGTATAATCTAATAATATATTTTGTAATATATATATATATATATATATATATATATATATATATATATATATATATATATATATTACATACCTACACACAAGTTAGCTGCACTGAACAGCTTGTAATACAGCGAAAGAATCTACCTGTGGATTACTATAAATGCTCCCTATCTTGGGTTGAGCATATTTGGAAGCGAAATAACAAACTGCCGATAGGATATAAAGCAATGCTCTTTGAGTAAACAAATAAAGCTTAGGCGTTTTTTGCATACGCATCTTAGCAGCAGGGAAATAGTATAACGGTTAGAAGCGCTGACTGTCACCTAGTCTCAATCCTGGCTTGGGGCATTTGCTAGTCTAACTGCACTAAAGAACTATGATACAGCGAAACAGTCTGTCCTGTGGATGACTCTATCTCTCTCTCTATATATATATATATATATATAAACACTACTTCCCCTCTATCCTAGATACCCCAATATTTCTTTCCTAATGGGTCTCCCGGAAGATGCCACATTTATTAATTTTTACTTAGCATCCCTTCTTTTGGTGAGAAGCATTTGGCTTTGAAATACCTAGGTCTGAAGCGCCTCCCTTATCCCTATTGGTGTAATACACTTATTGAATTGATGATTAAATCTATATGCATTAGCATATATTTTTTTATTGTCGATTTTTTCCTTTTGTATCAAAACTGCACCTTACATGTTTAGCTTTTTATTATCCTGATAAGTCTCCATTTAAAGAATCTTCTAATTCTTGGATCCCCTAATATATATATATATATATATATATATATATATATAGTAATTTATAAAATATATATGGCGATTAAGCTACACTGAATATTCTGCGTTTCATCCAACTATAGGATTCGTCAGGCTTATGCGCGAATTGTGTGGTTGCCTCTTGCTTTTATATATGTTGAGGATTTCTAGTTGGCCAATCAGCTTTCTAGTATCCGCCGCGCCCCTTCCTATCAACCAATGGGCATGCATTTTATCAAACAAAGGATCTGTTTTAGAACTAGGTTAGTGGTTTTAGGTAGACGTTCTCCTTTTTTTTTTTTTTTTTGTCTACGTATTGAGCACTTTTGAAGTAAATACTTTAAGTTTACACATAAATCTATACTTTCGTATATTAAATTTATGTGAATAAATGAAGTAGTTATATATATATATATGGGGGTTTCGTATCGTGTGCATTGATGATTCTCGAAAAGGATGAAACATGCGTGTATGTCGATAAGAGTTTAATAGTATTTAGCACAATATTGATTGGTTCATTTCATACTTTGACAGACAGACAGGTGCTTTAAGCAAATTATAATTAGGTTGTTACATTAAAATGTGTTATGCTAAGTTGTAACCTTTTAGATATGTTTGCTTGCTTAGACATAAATAGATCTTAATCTTTTTTCAGTGTGGTTGGCAGAGAAATCATTCTCCACATTAACGCTTCCCAGAAAAGAATGAAATATTAATGTCGTTCCAAAAGTAAAGCGTCTTATTTTTTAGCTAAAATCTAAAATATTGAAGAGCTACAAAGACAGGAGTAACATCATTAAAACGAGCGACTTTTGCATTTCAGAATTTATTTTCCAACATAGTTTCCACCATTCTCAATGCACTTTTGCCAGCTTTTTTATGTCTTCGTAGTAAAACCCGAAGCACGCCTTATGACTCACATTTTTCTGAAATTGACAACCTGATCTCCTAACTGTCATTGACATTAACTGCATCAGTGTTGTTGAATCTTGATAGGTTTAATATTTTCTGCATTAAGAAATTCAGTGATGTACCTCTGTTTCTGAAGCACGCCCATGACAGGGATTGCTTTCGTAGAGTCTAACATCGTCAATAACGCCAACTGAGTGAGTAAACTCTCATGTCATGAATGCATAAGTTCAATCATCATAACAATTCCATCTCTGACTCCATTAGCAAGGAACAAACCACACGGCCAAAGTTAAGCGCGAGAAATACAGTTGAAATTAAAATTTATATAAAGTGTAAATGCCCGTGATGGCGAGAGTGATCTTATGATCAGCAGATAAAAATGATAAAGAACCCGAGAAAGTTCAGCTTATCAATCTAAAATAGCTGAGCAGTGGCTTTATTCCCACAAGTCATGACAGAGTCATCAATGGACATGAGGTCATTTCCTCAACGTCTGACAGAACTAAACTTTTTGCTAAGAATATTGCAGCAAATTCTACCCTTTGACTGAGTACATGCTATGTGACATACAAATATCTGTGCATGATGTTGCCAAACTTACCAAAGGGTTTGATTTCACAAAGGCAATTGGTCCTTATGGCATTCCAATCATAATATTCAAATTCTTTCCCATATTTACAAAGCTGTTTAAAGAACATCTTAAAAAATTTATCAGTCCTCCCCATATTTTAAAATTCTAGAGATCAGTCATCTGCCTCTCAGTATAGACCAATCAGTCTGCTATGCATCATGAGTAAGTTTTGGAATCTGTGATAAATAAAGACGTGGTCAACCACCTCAGTAAAAATAACCTACTCAATGATATGCAATATGGATTCCGTTCTGCTAGATCTACAGATGATATGCTAACTGTAGTAGGTTTATAAGAATAGTCGTTGAAGGGCAGAAATCTAAAAGCTCATAGTATCAATGCTGGCGTTCCTCAGGATACCATTCCATTCTAGACCCAACTCTTCTCCTGATATTTATCAATGATCTCCCAATGATCATTTGTAGACATTTATTCTGATTCTCTCTCTTCTGACCTTGAAAATATGGTGCTTGAATCTTGATCAACGATGGGCGATTCCAACTTAAAAAAGAGATAACATGTGAATATATATATATATATATATATATATATATATATATATATATATATATATATATAAGCTTGCTTGTTTGCTTGAATCTTGTCTTAAACGATAAGGTGATTCCATTTTTTAAAAAGGGATGACAGGTGAATATATATATATATATATATATATATATATATATATATATATATATATATAGATACACACGCGCACACACACACACACACACACACACACACACACACACGCTTATGGTGTGGCCCATAGGCTTAGGAATTAGGGTGGAGAGTTGCAGGGTTTGGTTTCGATTCTAGCTAATGGAACCAAAGTCTTTTTTTTTTATCTCATTACCATATATTAGATTTAATATAATATTCGATAAGCAATTGTCTCTATAATGATAAATACGTAATCTGCATGAGTTAAAATATATTTAAGCATATCTTACCACCGGGCAACGCCGGGTGGCCTGCTATATATATATATATATATATATATATATATATATATATATATATATAATCATGGAACTGTTGTCTCCATATTTTTTTACCTTTACTTTTTTCATCTTTCATGCTGTACATGGTCCTCTGATGGGAAAGACAACATTTCCATAAGAATAGGCTTCTTTTTCCTCTATTCTTTACTCTTTATGACCGTAATGGCTGACCTAAGTCGACGGTAGACAACTTATCTGGATGGCACATCAGTAGTTTGTGCATATAAATATCGAACGGGTAGACAGTCAGAAAAATTGTATTATTCATTAGAAGATACTTGTAAGAGATTATCCCCCCTAACTGAAATCTTCTGGAGATTCTGTAAGAGATAAGAAGCATTAATTTCTATTGGTTTTAACAGAAATTGTTCTGACATAGGAGAAAATATTCTGGATGTCGACATGATAGTATCAGTTCTCATTTTCTGAGTTTGTATCCTTAGAAAAGCCAAGCATAATTATGCTATATAAGCTTGGGCTGGTGTCATACTGTATTTATTAGAATGTACTCATTGATTTGACTTGCTTTATTTCATAGCATATCGACCGTCAATGTTAATGCTGAATTAAACTGCACGGTATAATCCTATAGGTGGAATGATTATTTATTTTTATATTGAGAGAGGGAGTACAGAAGGCTATCATAAATCAGGAAATGGAAATATTCTGACAAAAACATTTTGGGTTTAACTTGACTGACTAAATATTTTAAAATATGTGGTTATAGCAAGGGAAATAACTCACTAAATATCGGATCTTCGTTATTGTAGCGAAATTCGAAAATTGAAATATAAAATTTCAAGTGGAATCAATGGTATTTTCTGAATTGTCATGTCACTGTAATGAACTATCCAAAAAATTATGAAGAACGATTAAGTAGAAAATTAATTATTAGCAAAAACAGTTTTCGAAGACAATTAGCAAAAATTTAAGTTTTACTAAATTTTCCAAGGATTTTCAGTTTTCAGAAAATATTTACCTCCCTTTTGATGAAATTAGAACTCTTGTTTCTAATTTTGAAAAACTCAATTTTCCATCATCAATGCTCTAACCCCCATCTGGCTCCAACTGAAATGAATGCCTCTCGTCTTGGGAAAGGACCATGTTTTGACAACCTTCTGAATCTGGCCTTCCCTCCTTATCTGGAGCACATACACTATTTCTGTTGCTAAGGTCATTAGAAAAATAGTTGAATCATTCTACCACCCCAGAAGATATCTCACTGCCGATGCAATCCTTTACCTGATGCTCGGAAAATCCTAACCTGCTTTGACAGAGTACAAAATCGACTTTGAAACCTGGTAGCTAATACCTGTTTCTCTTCTCTGCAAACTCTTCCCAGCCGGTCTCTGCTGTATCATTATTTTCATGCCAAGTAATCGGCTGAGCCTCGATCTATGATCACACTCTTATCAAACGTTTACAAAAACACTCGTCTATCTACACACACTACAAGCAATTTCCCCCAGTCTATCTGTGCCCTAATCTAAACGTGGATTCGATGAACAAAGCTTTTTTTTCTAGACTACCTGTCCCGTTGGCCTGCTTACCATCTGACTACAATATCGTCATCTTCAAGCCTAATGTAAACAAGTTCTTGCAGAGTAGTTCCTTTAATAAAATTATACCAAATTCCCACTATCAACGATTACTATGCTGTTGTCTCGATGATTACACACATTAACCCTTAACCTCGAGTGACCTTCAGGACTTGATAAGTGAACTCCCTTGTGAAAATAAAAGTTAATTTTAATTTACTAAATGTATGATAATATTGATATTTGTGATCATTTTGTTTTCGCTCTCTCTCTATCTCTCTCTCTCTCTATCTCTCTCACACACACACACACACATATTATTTTTAATATTTTTGACATCTTGAAATATTCTTTTGAATTCTTAATTTTGCAAAATGTCTGAACTAAAGTTGAATATAATATATCCTATATTATTAATGATAAACCAAGTTCAAGTCTGCTATTACGTTCAGTGCGTAAAATAGAAATAAATATAGCTTCTTTTATTTTAATACAGGTGTCCAAAAAGTCGCTGAAGGGTTTTGAACTTAAATAGATTCTTTATTTTTGTTGATGTCTTTGTATTTTCTTCAACACAATTTAACTAAGGCATTGGCAAATTAGAAAAATGCAGAAAATTTAAAGAAACTTTATTTATGAAAACTAATGTCTTTTAAATATTGTCCGTTTTCAGCTACGCATTTTTGTGCTTTTTCCAAAACATAATTCTTGATAGATTGCAGAATCTCTGGATTGCGTCGAACTCTCTTTTTTTGTTTCCGATGTTTTCCTTCAATTCTTGCAAGGTTTAGCGTTTCGAGGTCTGTTATCTGACGGGAACCGGAGGTGTATGTTGAGGAAAAAAAAAAATGATGTCAATTTTTTAAAAATTCGACCCCTATTATGACTCCTTAACATTTTTCATTTTGAGCCCAAATCAAGTTATTAAGTTAGATCCATGTCCAAGGGACCTATATCTAAAATTTCAAGTGTTTAGACCCAAAATTGTCGGAGGAGTTTGGTAGAGTTCTCAAAGGTCAAATCGTTGATCTTTGACCCCTTAACAGCCAAATTTCTGGCCGAAAATGGATCACAAAGATTTTTCCAAATCTCAGTACACTGTATATCAAATTTCGAGTCTCTAGACTAAAAAGGAACAGAGTTATTGCATAGGGAAATGCACACAGACAGACACACAGACACACAGACAGATACGTTCACTTTTATATATATATATATATATATATATATATATATATACCCACACACACACATTATATATAATATAAGCCCTTTTTTAAATATTTATGTTTCGTCCTCGTTTACATTTTCTATAATCCCACCAAACCATACCCACTTACCTATTCGATATCGCCCCTCATCACTGCTCGAATTGCTATTTTCCAAAGCTAGATTGTCATGACAACCAGATCATCTTCGCTTACTCCACAGCGTTGAACTGCCTTGATTTTGGGCCAATACCCTCTCTCACCTTTGAATGAACTCAATCTACTGCGTGATCACTTTCTACACTTATTCTTCAAATTGCTTTCTTTTTGGATAACCTCACAGACTGGACTTCTCCATCTGTGCCTATCCAATAAGATATTTATTCTTTGGACATTTTTTTAATTTCCAACAATATGCACTCGGACTACTATAGACATGGATATTTTATTTCTTCCACTTTCTTGAATGCACCTGATTATGGACTCGACAATCATAAGACACACTCTCACGTGAAACCCATTTTTTCTTTTTACTTCACTCCATCTGTTTCATTATTCTACATATCATTTTCACGCTATTATTCTCTTTCCATTGATCCTTAGTTTCTTTAAATGCTTTACAGACAAAATTTCTTTATGTATTTTGCTAATTCTCCCCGCCCTCTGATGAGAAAGGAAAGTATTTCGTTGAAACTCCGCGGATTAAGGACTTTCACCTCTATATGTGTTTTCTTTCTGAAAAATAAATGTGTGTTTAACTCTTGCTAAAGTGTTTCTCAACATACTTTATTAAACCTATGTACTATGTGTGTGTGTGTGTGTGTGTGTGTGTGTGTGTGTGTGTGTGTGTGTGTGAAAGAAACTCGTACATAAATCATACGCGAAGACTTGGTAACCGTTCGAATTATGGAGGGTATTCAATTAACTTTAAGCAAGAAATCATAAATATATATATATTGCACCTGATGACCTTAGATATCAATGTCTGCAAAAATCTATTTTAGAATTGTTTTGTTTGTATTTGTCATAACCATACTTACACTGAGTAGCAAAAGTATTTGGTACATTAGTTTTTTCGTAGTTCTCAAAAGATTTCTCAAGTTAATTTGAATGAAATTTACATTTCCGTTTTATTTTTTAGATAGATAATATCTGTTCAAGGATTGAGTGTGAATTTCATTCAAATTGATATTTCTTGAGTAATAGGAACGAAAAAATGTAGCAAATACTTTTGCTAACCACTGTAGATAAGGTATCATACAGATATTTGTGTCCTTTTACATATGAAGGTCCTCTTTCTTAGGCAATATTTCATTTTTTTTTTACTTAGGCGTCACCACTTATCAAGGCCGATAGGCCACTCAATGATAAGGGTTAAAGAGTGTAGAGTAGTCAAAAGGACAATATAGTAATCGATAGTAATGGAAGTTCGGTAAATTTGTTAACTTAAGTGGAACGGCTCATCAGAAACTTGTTCACGTTGGACTTGAAGACAACCATATTATAGACAGCTGGAAAGCAGGAAAACGGAAGACAATTCCACAGGCGTGCAGTTCTAAGAAAGAAGCTTTGATCATGGAATCTATGTTTAGGTTTAGGCACAGATAAAGAGTGGGGAAAATTATTGATAATGTTTTCAGCTAGTCTAGTGTTTCTTGTGAAAGTTTGGCGAGGGGGGACCATTTTGAACGTTTTCCTTGGAGATAGCTTCAAGAAAATGCAAAGATTGATGTAGTCATTGAATACATAATACACAGATAATGCACACACACACACACACACACACACACACACACACACACACACACACTTCATTGAAACCTATACCACAGGAAAATAATTGCTCAGGGTTCTTTTTTTTTTTCATTATTAAATAGAATTTTATACTTGGATGTCAAAGAAAAGTAAAAAAAATAAATAGCAAATAAAGGCATTAACGGTTAGCTTAGATACTATTTGACTCTTATTTCATTCTGATCTTACCCTTTTTATAAAATTTAATGACTTGGAACAGATTAGACGATTTACGTGTAAAAAACCTTTCAAATGATACAAACATTTCAAGATATGAAAGCTCAGTCGGAACAAAATTATTTTGCATCTAGAGGCTTCACTGTGCAGAGAAGATTTGTATATATTTAGAAAAATATTTTGTATTATTCGCTACACACACTAGTGTTTCATGTTTACTCAGTCCATATATATCTTTCAAGTAACTAAGCGCATCTTGTTACCATTTCAATTAATAATCTGGGAAGTCGCCGTACTCCTATATTGTCATAGCTTGTGTTCCTGGCCTGAGGTTGGCGTAACTTTCAACATCTGACCCAGGTGGTTTAATAAGTCGGTACTTTTCGCTTAAGCAGTTAGTCATAGAATTGTTAGGAGAAAACCCCAGAATGTTCTCATATTCATGACATTATAAACCGTAATTATTACTGGTCGAAAAACTCGAATCCATTTGCCCATTGATATTTATTTAAACGAAACTTTGCATAATGAATATACTGCCTATATACAGTAAGCTTAGTCATATAGTGTTTCACGGCAGAGGCTAGAACGTTGCTTTATGCCAAGTTTGACTATTTATTATAACTTTTCTTAATGGCCCTATCCTTATTTTTATGGTGGCGATTATTCTATTTCTTAACAAATATTTATTAATAATAACTAGAACCACTAATTATTTCTATGCGTATGAAATCTTCAGTGTAATAAATTATTATTACAGCCGGGTAAAGGATTTGAACTCAGTTGCAAAGTCAGTTTTGATTCTTTAGCCTAATATTCAACTCCCATTTACACACACGCGCGCGCACACACACACACACACACACACACATACACACACACACACTCTTCAGAATGTGAAAGAATATATAATAATTTCCACACATATATCTACATTCGAATGATATAATCCTTTCGGGTTTAGTTCCCTTGGATCAACAATTTTATTTCTTTTGAATAGCAAGGGTATATATTTAAAGATGACGAGATTTCATATTAGGAACACATTAACCCCGGTGATGATGAAGGAGACATTTATACAGACTGGGATGCTTCTTGAGGACTTCATATTATTATTACATGATATGATGCAACAGTTCTTATAACACATATTGTGAGGAGGAGTGTTTTGTTCCCATTTAACAGTTTAGATAAAATAAAAGATAATTGTGACTTAAGAGTTAAGCCCCTTACGTCTTGCTTGCTAGAAAAGAAAAAACGACTCAGAGTGATCCCCTTTGCACCCCAGACTTATCTCCCTTTGACTTTTCTCCTAGAAAGGTTAATATTTAGTTGGACACCGGACAAGTAAACGGTAGCCCTTTAGTGACCGCGTGGAATCAAGGTATTCAAATTTGAACTAATCCCGTTGCATTGGCAGAAATAAACGGTACGTCAAACTTATATTGAAACATTTAGGACTATTTCATATTAAGAACATTTATCTGGCCTTATTTTCGAATTTTGTTGGCATTTATCTTCGTCGGAATTGTGACATTATTTTCTTCTTTCACGCGTTTCCTAATCGTTTGTTTTTCTCTCTTCTTCCTTTTCAGTTTTTACTTTCTTCTTAAATAAATATACCTATTGATACTAAAGTGACTATATCTTCAGAGTTCCTTTGTTTTTGAAGTCAGTTGGCTTGCTGTAACGAGTTTTTCTACATATCGTTCCAGTAAAAGGAGATACTTCACATATGATAGAAACATGATTTCTTTATTCATCTGATCGGCTGGTCGATCAAGTCAGGAATTCAAACTTGGATCTACATTGTCTAGTCTTCTACCCTTCGCTTCTAAAGGGCTCTCCTCTCCAACTATCTCTCATCAACTGTCGACTTTTCAACTCTGTCTGATCAATTGACTGACAACTGACTTAACTCCGAACCCTCAGATCCTACATTGAGAATCCTCCTTTGTTCATGACGTCAGAAGTGTGTTTTTCAACCGTGACTAATTTTCAGGTGGCTTTACATATGTTTGTCCAAACACACTTTTGTCAAACAAAAGAATCCTCAATTCTTTCTAACCTATTTTTTAAAAATATAATTTAACTCGCATTGTGCATTCATGTACCTATTTACTATGCCTCCCCACAAGCCAGAGTTAGACACCAGGGTCGTTTTTTAATGTGGAGAAAAGGTATAAAAATATAAATTGTCTCAGTTGTGAAGGATTTCTCCTCCACCGAAAGAGAACAAGAAATAGAAGTGCAGCATCTGAAGAACAGATACTACACTTTGATTTTGTCCCGAAGGCCAAATATCTAAATTTGTAAAAAATGGAGAATCAACTCTTTTTCCGATATAAACAGTATGCAATTAACAATAGACTTAATTTCTAACATTCCATCTTCCATTATTATCTTTAACACTTGCCTACAGGGTTCGATTCTTACCTTATCCTAATATCATTTTCACTTATCTAGTATGCCTTCTTACTTACATAATTAGGGACAGCCCCTCATGTATTAATATGAAAAAAAAAATCCATATCATAATGTTTGATTATATTTGCTATCACCTTGACGAATTCTACTATCTGTATGAATTTATAACTAATCCTCATACTTAAATATTATGTAAATGTGAGGTTAGTCTTTATCATTTTAAGAAAAAAGACTCAAGTCGCAATTGATGATCATGGCATTTTGTCCAAATATTATATTCAAACTTTGTACTTACTAAATCTCTCTCGATATATACATACTAGTGTTGGGACAATTAATAGGAATCAGAATCGAGAATCGAAAAAATCGTAACTGTCTGGGGTATCGGAATCAGAAAATTGTGTGCCTATTTTCCGATGCTAAAGTGATTCCTTTAATTATATTTTCTAATTTGATTTTAGTTTAAGAAAAAATTTTATTGCTTGAAGTAGCAATAATAAAATTAGTATTTATTGATTTTTAAACTTCTAGAAAAACTAAAATCTATATATCTCCCTGCTCACAAGTGTGTTTTTATGTTTGCGAAAATATATGCACGTTTAACATGTGTTTTACGATAATTGAGAAAAAATACCAATTTTATAGTAAAATATTTAAAGGTTTATGAAGAATAGGAATCAGAATCGGTAATTGTATCGGAATCGGGAATTTACTACGAAATCTGGAAAAATAATTGAATCGTCCCATCACTATTACACACTCACACACAAATATACACAGATACATACATATATATATACATATATATATATATATATACATATATATATATATATATATATATATATATATATATATATATATATATATATATATATAAGTACACATATATATATACATATATATAAGTACACATATATATATATATACGTAAATATATATACAGTGATGATCATATTTATTGGCACGGTAAAATAAAAGTTAAATTTTGTCTAATAAATTCTAAAAAAGGGATTAAATTAAAGAAAATAACAAAGTATATTATGTATTTTTAACTGGCCTTTCCGATGCAGCAATCGGATTTTAGAAAAAATAAATAACAAAGGAACAACAAACATAATTGCAAAAAACCCTTGTTCAAAATTATTGGCACGATTTATTTAATAATCAATTGTATAGCCTTTGGCCTTGATTACCTTCCTCAGTCGCTTTTCATAGTTTACAACCAAGTTGTTGCACTCTTCAGTAGTAATTTTAGCCCACTCTTCCTGACAATAATCCTCCAATTGAATAAGATTCTTAGGCTTCCTTTGCATTACCCTCAATTTTAATGTTCTCCATAAATTTTCAATTGGATTAAGGTCTGGGCTTTGTGATGGCCACTCCAAAACATTAATATGATTGTCCTCAAGCCATTTCTTAGTCAGTTTAGCCGAATGCTTTGGGTCATTATCTTGCATGAACCACCAACGACGACCAAGTGAGAGCTCTTTAGCAGAGTCTTTCAGGTTTTCATCCAATATTTTAACATAATCTTCCTTTTTTATGCTACCTGTGACCTTAACAAGTCGCCCTGGTCCAGAGGCAGCAAAGGATCCCCAAAACATCAAACTGCCTCCACCGTGCTTCACTGTGGGTATGGTGTTCTTAGGCAGGAAAGCTTCGCCAGATTTTCTGTAAATATAAGACACTTTATTATGGCCAAATAACTCTATTTTCGTTTCGTCAGTCCATAGAACACGTTTCCAGAATGCAACATCTTTATCAATATGACGTTTTGCAAAGGCTAGCCTTGCTTTCAGGTGCATAGGCTTCAATAAGGGAGTCTTTCTCGGACGACATGCTTTTAAACCAGCTCTCTTCAAAACTCTACCAACTGTATGTCGAGATACATTCACTCCAGAGGTGCTCTGTTCATCAACAATCTCCCCAACAGAGATCCTTGGGGTTTGTTTTACTTGTCGAACAATTTTCCGTTCATCTCTTGGGGAAAGAATCCTTTTTCTCCCTCTACCCTCTAAACTCATAACGTTGCCTTGCGATTTGAACTTGTTTATTATGGCTCTAACAGTGGATTTGGGAAGGTTTAGCTTCTTTGAAATCTTATCATAGCCCTCCCCATTGGTATGGCATGCTACAACAAGCTTCCTGACGTCTTCGCTGTGTTCCTTAGTTTTAACCATGGCGATTGAAAATTATAATTTAGTCACTTATAATAGTTTAAATAAATCGCTATCTAAAAATTATCTGAAAAAAATTATTCACTGAATTAGCGTTAAACAAGCATAATATGGCTATAAAAAAGTTCAGAAAGCACGTAAACCGGAAATTGATTGATATTATACTGATACTAAAAGAAAAACAAAGCCGTGCCAATAATTTTGAACAAGGGTTTTTTGCAATTATGTTTGTTGTTCCTTTGTTATTTATTTTTTCTAAAATCCGATTGCTGCATCGGAAAGGCCAGTTAAAAATACATAATATACTTTGTTATTTTCTTTAATTTAATCCCTTTTTTAGAATTTATTAGACAAAATTTAACTTTTATTTTACAGTGCCAATAAATATGATCATCACTGTATATATACACGTACATATATATATATATACACGTACATATATATATACACGTACATATATATATGTATACATACATACATATATATATATGATGATGATTGCAACATTTATCAGACAAGTGCCATTCCCTCAGACACTGAAACTTCATGAGCCCGAAAATGATTATTTAATCCTGCCGGCGAATTCACACGCTCAAGCAGACATGACACTGACGTCGGTCATTGGTATGCATACATATATATACATGCACGCATACGTACATATATACACATACATACACATACACACATACATATCACACACATATATACGTACATACACATACCCACATACATATCACACACATATATACGTACATGCATACACAAACATACACACATATATATATATATATATATATATATATATATATATATATATATATACATCATATACATACACATGTGCAAACATACACAAGACGCTCATTGGCATCAATACATATAAGTATATACACGCATACATATCTATAAACATACGCACATATATACATACACAACGCATAATACATACACACACATACACATATACACACACATATACAAATACAGACACACATATACATACATATACACATACGCACACTTACCTACATATACATACACATATATATGCATTCATACACATACACACATACATGCACATATACACATACATGTATATATATATATGGATACACATACATACATAATAATATATGCATACATGCACATACACACATGCATACATACACATACACACATTTATGCATATATACACATAAACACATATATGCATATATACACATACAAACATATATATTCGTGTATACATACACACACAAACATATATACACACATACATATATACATATACACCTAGATATACATACATATACATACACATGTACATATATAAACATACATATACATATATATACACATAAATACATATAACGATGGAAGATCAATTATTACATGCTTCCTGCATTTCATTCCTACACGCGTCACAACTTTTTCATCGCCACAGGACTATTTTTTATAGAGAAATTCCTGAGGAGTATCTATACAAAGATGATGTTACAGAGTTTTAGTTTTGTACGACAGCAATATATATATATATATATATATGCATATATATATGCATATATATATATATGCATATATATATATATATGCATATGTATATATATGCGTATATATATATGCATATATATATATATGCATATATATATATATGCATATATATATGCATATATATATGTATATATATATATATATATATATATATATATATGCACTCCGTCAGTCTTGATGATGACTAGTCGGAGCCTCAGTGCTTTATCCTTCGGTGTTGACATAGTCCTCTTTCCGTGTGAAACATCCGGTCACAGGCACTGCATATGTGGGTGCCAGGGTTGTGTCGTCTATAGTGTCTCAGCACTAAGGCTTCTCCAATCTGTCTCTCTATTTCTTTCTTTCCTTTGTGGAGACTGTTCAGCCAACCACTCCTTTCTTTGGCTTGTATCTCCCAACTCTCGACATTGATGTTCATTGCCTTCAGGTGCCGCTTTGTTACATCTTTGTAGCGAAGCTTCTGACCTCCTACCTTGTGGGTTCCATTTTCCAGTTCCCCGTAAAGATCATCTTTAGAATTGGATTTTCTTCCATTCTAGTAATGTGCCCGGTCCATCGTAGTTGCATAGTAGCAAGGGTAGCTTTCACACTATTTAGGTTTGCTCTCCTAAAAACTTCCGTGTTTGGTATAAAGTCACTCCATTCAATCTTCAAGATCCTTCTCAGGTGTCTCTGTTGGAAGGCTTATAATCTCCTTACGTGTTCTCTATACAGAGTGTACGTCTCTGCTAAGTACAGCAGGGCTGGCAGGAGGATGGTTCTGTAGACTCTGCACTTTGTCTCTAGCCGGATACCAGCCCTTGTCCAGAGCCTCTTTTCTAATTTGCCAAAGGACGCACGTGCTCTTTGATTTCGGCAGCTTATTTCTTTCTGAAAGTATATATATATATATATATATATATATATATATATTATATATATATATATACATACATAAATATATACATACATATATACATATACATGCATGTATATATATACATACATACATATATATATACATATACATGCATGTATATATATACATACATACATATATATATACATATACATACATATATATGCATGTATATATACATACATACATATATATATACATATACATACACATATATGCATGTATATATGTATATACATACATATATATATACATTTACATACATATATGCATATATATAGAGATGTATATACATATACATACATACATGTATATACATAATATACATATACATACATATGTATATACATATATATATACATATATATACTTATACATACATATGTATATACATATATATATATACATATATATACTTATACATACATGTACATATATATACATGTACATATACATATATATATACATATATACATATATATATACATATATATGCATATATATGCATACATATGTATATACATATATATACATACATAGACACATATATATATACATACATATATATATACATATATATATACATACATATATATACATACATACATATATATACATACATATATATATATATATATAACTACTTCATTTACTCACATAAAATTAATATACGAAAGTATAGATTTATGCGTAAACTTTTAGTATTTACTTCAAATTGCTCAATACATAGGTAGAGCTAGTTAGTAATTTATAAAATATATATGGCGATTAAGCTACACTGAATATTCGGCGTTTCATCCACTCTAGGATTCGTCAGGCTTACGTGTGAATTCTGTGGTTGTTTCTCGTTTTTATATAGTCCTCTTCTGTTGAGGATTTTTAGTTAGCCACTCAGCTTTCTAGTATCCACCGCGCCCCTTCCTATCAGCCAATGGGCATGCATTTTATCGAACAAAGTATCTGTTTTAGAAGTAGGTTAGTGGTTTAAAGCAGACCTTTTCCTCCCTTTTTTATAGATATAAATATACATATGTGTACATACATATATGCACATATATATACTTATATATATACATACATATATGTGTGATCGTTTATGTATATTCATGTTTATTTAATTAATTTATTTGTTTATTTTCTATTGTTTTTGTTAGTTTTAAAGCTATTTTGTATCGCTATCCTAGAGTAAGTAATTTTTGTTTTTTAAAAAAATAAGTATTAGATCAGGGTTAAGATTTCGAATGAAGCAGATTTCATTTTTTTCCATCATATTTTCCCTTTTTGGCAATGTTTTCAACCATTTGTTTGATTAAAAATTCGATAATATGCGTAAACGCTTACTTTTTAAAGTGGTCTTATGATTTTGACCAGGACTGTATGTGATGTACTTGATATCAAGTACTACAACATCATAAATAAAAACAGTTATAAATTTAAAAACAATCTACATATGTGGGTATGTGAATAAAAAATGTGTGAGCACTTGGTAGAACAAAATCTTCGAATTGCATATTATATTAAACATTTGAAACATAATTCTTTTGAAGTCAATATCCACGCGTTACCATCCAACAAAGTGATTCTTCAAAGGGTCTTGGAGATCCCTGTAAAGAATCAACTTTGATGATGCCTCCTTCAGATGTTCGAAAATCTGTTAGTGTCGGTATAGCTTAAACGTCTGATCGTTTATATTGGAGCACACAACTGAATTATACACAATGATAATTAAATTGGAGCATTATGTAGATTGATTTAAATTTTTGATTTCGTTGAATTAAGTAATCAAAGAATATATGTTGGAAGTGGTAGCTCAGTGAATATTGGATTTTACATATCCAATGTTGCTTCGGCAAAATCTTTAATCGCTTTCTATTAAACAATCGATACACAAAATTCATGAAGTCTAACATTTATTTATACAGGAAACGAAGCATTTTAAAGAGCGAGGGTATTTTCTGATCTGAAATGGAACACATACATCAAATATGTTGCCAAGGTCGCTGGAAAAATGGTGGGATCCTTCTACTGCTCCAGTAGATATCTCATTGCTGATGCAATAATCTATCTATATAAGAGCCGTACGTTCAATGATGGAGTATTTCCATGGCAAGTGCTCGTCTGAGCTCCAATCTATGGTTCCTCCCCGCCAAACTTTCATGAAAGCTGAAACCACTGTCAATAATTTTCCCCACTTTTTATCTGTGCCTAAACCAAAACGTAGATTCCATGAACAAAGCTTCTTTCTTAGAACTGCACGCCTGTGGAACTGTCTTCCATTTGTCTGTTTTCCAGCTGACTACAATTTGGTTGTCTTCAAGTCCAACGTAAACAAATTCTTGATGAACCGTCCCCTTAAGTAATCCAATTTATTAAATTTATGCTACTAGCGATTACTACGAAATTATCCCATTGAGTACTGTACACTTAATAACCCTTATCCTTGAGTGGCCTCCGGGCCTTGATAAGTAGTGACCCCTATGTAAAAAAAGAAATATATAAGAAGGATGTTGTAGTTTTCTTGAAGATTTCTTTCAAATTTTATTGTTAGCGTATCCAAGGAAAGTAACTTTAAGAAATGAAAATACAAACTGAATAGATGATCATTTTATTAAATCTATTTACAAAAAAAATAGGTGAAGCATGCATGATTCCCCGTGAATGCGCAGTGAACGACGCATAAAAAAATGACTAAGTTCAGCATTTTCCCCCCCTCCTCTCCCTATTTGTCCCCAAAGTCTCCAGGGGACTCAAATCCTGGTGAAAATGAACAAACATTGCAGTTTTAGGCCTTACCGTATGTAAATTTGAGTTCTGTATCATGCTAAAATAAAATGTCTAATTCCCTCACGGCCATAACATATTTAAATTTGAGTTCAGCACCATACAAAACTGCTAAATAGAGATAAACATAAAATTTTGGACAAATATGGTAAAATAGTCCCAAAAAAAGAACCCTTAGGCATACCTAAGAGTTATTGTGAACAAAAATTATATATAAATCAGTTAGTTAGAACTTTTCAGAAAGTTTTATAAAAATCCAAGGCATCAATTTTTTTTAATAAGCACAAAAGGGTTAATTTTAGCCATTTTAACCAGAAAGATACCCCTGCGGGGGTGGGGGGCAGCTGGTGTTTTCCCCGAATATCCGTTCTGTTACTTTTTGACTCATATCATGTTTACTGTTTGTTCAAAGTTTAAAAAAATTCCCAATCGTAGTTATTGAGAAATGTATGAACAGACGCACGGACAAGGGTGAATTTACAGGTTCACCCTCCATTTGTTGGGGGACCAAAACAAAATTGGTCAGGATACAAGTAACAATGATGCAGTACACCCTTCGAATAACGTCGACGAGAATGCACTTATCAAATAGGATTAGGACTAAGCGAATGGAAACTAAGAAAATAATTATGTAAAAGAAAATATTAACACAAACAAATAAAAAAGATTAACATAATTAAAGTATGAAGGATTTATATGAATATTTAAACAATAAACATAAATAGTAACAACTTAATACAAATAAATCTAAATAAATTTAAAAAAAACTTTCACATAAAAAATAAATATTAATATAAAGAAACAATTTTTTTTTTTTACACAGTGATCACCACTTATCAAGGCCCGGAAGCAACTCAGGGATAAGGGTTATTGCAAGTACATTACGTTAATGTGGAGATTTGATGACGTGTTTACTTAAGAGGGCGGTTCATTAGGAATTTGTTAACATTGGACTTGAACACATCCAAGTTGTAGTCCGGTGGGAAGCAGGTAGACGGAACAGAGTTCCACAGGCATGCAGTTCTAAGAAAGAAGCTTTGTTCATGGAATCCACGTTTTGATTTAGGCACAGATAAAGAGTGGGGAAAATTTTTCACAGTGGATTCGGCTAGACGGGTGTTTTTCGTGAAAGATTGGCGAGGGGGGACCATAGATTGGAGTTCAGACGAGCACCTACCATGGAAACAACGATAAAAAAAGGATAGACTCGATGGAGAATAATAAAATAATGTAATATAAATTAAGAATAGGTATACATTATATGAAGCAGTTATTTATGTCTATGTGTTTATGCTTAGCTAAAAGTAAATACCAGACTAGAAAACTAGCACCTACAAAGTTAGTATATACGTGATAAGCGTTACTCTGGATGTATGATATATAATATGCTTGAAGCATTTTGTGTAGTGTGTAAGAACCCAACTCGCTATTCCCCATTTACCACAAATTCTACGAATTAAATAAAACCTACATAGTACAGATTTTTTTAATCAATAAATAAATAAATATACATTCAAACAGAAACGTAATAATAATATCATAATTGCTGATAAAATAATATAGCAATACGCTAACAATAACTAAACACTTCAACAATAACTAAATATTAATAACTAATGAAAATATTTTAACAGATATCCCATAATTTCCTGAATTACAGGCAAAACACATCCCTATTGAGTGGTTATTTCTTTCTGAAAAGGAGGTTTGCCTCGACAATCTAAAGAATATTACACCATCTATACATACTTGTTCGACACATTACGTTAGTAGATAAATATTGAATTGAAAATTATTGAAACCTCCAATATTTTTGTATATTTTTTCTCTATGCAAGACGAACCGATTTTAATCCTAATACATGTCAAACATTATTATCATTATGGTAGTTAAATTGTAATTTTCCATTTGAGAAAAAAAATGGATGTCTCAAGAAATATACTAATTCCACAGTACGCCAAGATCAGTATCGCTTTAGTCCGACCTTTCAGACGACAAATATGAAAAAATTGGCTAAAAATATTAATATCTTCACCTCCAACTGGGAACTTTTCTACGGGGGGGGGGGTCGCTTTTTTCGCCGATATTTTTGAAAGTCATTCTCTCTTTTCGATTGTTTAACCTTAATTTTAAAAAAATGTCACTTCCAGTTTGGCGGTGGTTGTAACAGTTTTTTCCCCGTTCTTTTCCTCCTTCATGGTACGGGTTCGAGCCTGCCTTCCTACTACCACGTTTTTTTTTTTTTTGCTCAACAGACACATCCAAACACCCGGGCAACGCCGGGCTAAGATGCTAGTATATCTATAAAAGCGAAAGTGTGTGTGTGTGTGTCATTATGTCTTTCTGTGTACATTTCCCTATGCAATAACTCTGTCAATTTTAAGTCTACAGACTTGAAATTTGATATACATGGTACTGAGATTTGGGAAAATCTTTTTCATCTGTTTTCGGCCAGAAATTTGGCTGTTAAAGGGTCAAAGTTCAACGATTTGACCTTTGAGAACTCTACCAAACTCCTCCGCCAATTTTGGGTCTAAACACTTAAAATTTTAGATATAGATTCCTTGGACATGGATCTAACGTAATAACTTGATTTGAGCCTAAAATAATAAATGTTAAGGAGTCATAATAGGGGTAAAAGTTTTTTTGAAATTTGACCACTGGGGTTATCCTCTCCTTTCGATTGTCTAGCCAACTTAAAAAATTTAACCTTTGTGGTGTCTAGTAAACTACTCAACCTATTTTGGGTCTAAACATTTGAAATTTATACATAACGGATATTCAGACATGTGGCAAGCATTTTAATCAGTTTTGGGAGCAGAAATTTGGCTGCCAAAAGGCAAAGTTGAAAGAGTTGATTCTACCAAAATCGTCCGCCAGTTTGGGGTCTAAAAATTTGAAATTTTACATGTAGGTAACTTGGACATGGGTAGCATTTTTTTATTTTGATTTGAGACCAAAATAATAACTGTTAAGGAGTCAAAATTGGGGTCAAAGTTTTAAAAAAATTACCTCTGCGCTCTCTACGAAATTACTCAGACAATTTTTGATCTAAACATTTGAAATTTTATATAAAAGGACTTCACACATAAAGCAAGTTATGAACAGTACAAACTTTGAATCTAAACACTTGAAATTTTAGATATAGGTTACTTGGACATAGATCTAAATTTATAGTTTGATTTGAGCACAAAACAATAGATATAAAAGGGTCAACATTAGGGCAAAGTTTTAAAACATTTGACCTCTGCAGTCTCTACCATATTACTCAGCCAATTTCTGGTCTAAACATTTGAAATTTTACATAAAGTCAATACAGACATAGGGTAAGCATTTTAATCGTTTTTATTTCTGAAAATTTTGCTTGCTAAGGGTCAATGTTCAAAAGATTTTAACATTGCGGTCTCTAGAACACTATTAAGCCAATTTAAGGTCTAAACATTTGAAATTTTACATAAAGAGTATTCAGACATGCAACAAGTTTTAATCAGTTTTTGGAGCGAAAATTTGGCCTGTAAGAGATCAAAGTTTACAGAGTTGACCTTTGCAGACTCTACGAAACTCCTCCGCCAAGTTTAGGTGTTAACACTTAAAATTGTAGATGTAAGTTATTTGGACATGGGTCAAACATTTTAATTTGATTTGAGGCCAAGACAATAAATGTTAAGGGGTCAAAATTGGGGTCAAAGTTAAAAAAAATTGACCTCTGGAGTCTCTACCAATTTTTCTCTATGATAGTTAAGGAAGCCTATTGTTTATCATACATATGCACACTTTTTAATATATACACATGCACATAAAATTATAAACAGTACATAGGGCCGGAGCAATGCCGGGTGGAACTGCTAGTATATATATATACTAGCATTTCATCCCGGCGCTGCCCGGGTGTTCGGAGGTGTATGTTGAGCAAAAAAGAAAAAAAAAGCAGTCAATTTTTTAAAACTTTGACCCCTATTATGGCCCCATAACATTTATTGTTTTGGGCTCTAATAAAGTTATTAAGTTAGATCCATGTCCAAGGGACCTATATCTAAAATTTCAAGCGTTTGGACCCAAAATTGTCGGAGGTGTTTGGTAGAGTTCTCAAAAGTCAAATCGTTGAACTTTGACACCTTAACAGCCAAATTCCTGGTCAAAACCCAACCGCAAAGATTTTCCCAAATCTCAGTACCCTGTATATCAAATTCCGAGTCTGTAGACTTAAAATTGACAGAGTTATTGCGTAGGGAAATGTATACACACATACACACATGTTCACGTTTGTAGATATACTAGCATTTCAACCTGGCGTTGCCCGGGTGTTTGGAGGTGTATGTTGAGCAAAAAAAAAAAAAAGAAAGCGGTAATTTTTTAAAACTTTGACTGCTATTATGACCCCTTAACATTTACTGTTTTGCGCTCAAATCAAGTTATTATGTTAGATCCATGTGCAAGGAACCTATATCTAAAATTTCAAGTGTTTAGACCCAAAATTTTCGCAGGTGTTTGGCAGAGTTCTCAAAGTTTAAATCGTTGAACTTTGACCCTTTAACAGCAAAATTTCTGTCCGAAAACTGATCAAAAAGATGTTCCCAAATCTCAGTATCCTTTATGTCAGATTTCGAGTCTGTAGACTTAAAATTGACAGAGTTATTGCATAGGGAAATGTACACACACACAGACAAACACAGACACACAGACATGTTCACTTTTGTAGATATAATAGCATTTCAACCTGGCGTTGCCCGGGTGTTTGGAGGTGTATGTTGAGCAAAAAAAAAAAAAAGCGGTAATTTTTAAAAAATTTTACCTCTATTATGACCGCTTAACATTTACTGTTTTGCGCTCAAATCAAGTTATTATGTTAGATCCATGTACAAGGAACCTATATCTAAAATTTCAAGTGTTTAGACCCAAAATTGTCGGAGGAGTTTTGCAGAGTTCTCAAAGGGCAAATCGTTCAACTTCGACCCGTTTACAGCAAAATTTCTGTTCGACAACTGATCAGAAAGATGTTCCCAAATCTCAGTATCCTTTATGCCAAATTTCGAGTCTGTAGACTTAAAATTGACAGAGTTATTGCATAGGGAAATGTACAAAACAAAGTGGTAGGAGGAAGACAGGCTCGAACCCGTACCGTGAAGGAGGAAAAGAACGGGGAAAAAACCTGATGTCTATGCTGTTACGACCACCGGCAAACCTGAAATGACTCATGTTTAAATTAAGGCTAGACAATCGAAAGGAAAGGATAACTTTAAAAAATATCGGCGAAAAAAGCGACGCCCCCTATAGAAAAGTGTCTAGGTGAAGGTGAAGATATTAATGTTTTTAGCCAATTTTTCGATATTTGTCATATGAACGGTCGAACTTTAAAACGATACTGATCTGGGTAAAATCCGTCGCCTTTTTTGAAAGTTGGAGGCACATATGCAAACATGAATTTATATATTGCTAACTGAAAATTTTCGACCCAAACCGATTAAAAAGCTTGCCCTATCTGTGAATATCCTTTATATAAAATTTCAAATGTTTAGACCAGCAATTGTCTGAGTAATTTAGTAGAGACCGCAGAGGTCATTTTTTTAAAATTTGACCCCTATTTATTGTTTTGGGCTCAAATCAAGTTATTATGTTAGATCCATGTCCAAGGAACCTATATCTAAAATTTCAAGTGTTCATACCCAAAATTGTCGGAGGAGTTTGGTAGAGTTCTCAAAGATCAAATCGTTGAACTTTGACCCCTTTACAGGCAAATTTCTGGCCGGAAACGGATCACAAAGATTTTCCCAAATCTCAGTACCATGTATATCAAATTTCGAGTCTGTAGACTTAAAATTGACAAAGTTATTGCGTAGGGAAATGTACACACATACAGACACAAAGATACGTTTGGTTTGGTTTGGTTGTTTTTGTTTTACGGAATATCAACCCTTTTCAGGTTATTTAATGCCGAATCCAAAGATTGTAAAGAAAACTTTTTTAATTAGAATATATTTGTTGTTTTCAAGTCGGTTTCTATTTAACCCATAGTTGGGACCCTAACATGTACTACCACTCCGAGTCAGAGAGGATCTGGGAGCAATGGCAATTAAAGGGTGGCTCCACACTCCCCAAAGCCCGCAAGCTGGGGCCTCACCACTGGATATAGTTTAAGGTCATATCCAGGACCCACACAGATACACAAACACTTTCACTTTTATAGATAGATAGATTAAACAAAAAATATATACATATACATAAATATGTATGGAAACAATTTTGTGTTTACTGTAAAATTTTTACGCAAATATTATGCAAGTATAAATCATGTAGAATATCTGCATGAATTTCATTACACGTAATAGTTAACTAAAGATGATCATCCCATAAGAAAACCGAAAAAAACGCATAGAGAATTAATTAAAATGAATGTTTAAAAGAATATGCAAATTAGCTAGATCTTTTGCTAGTGAATGCAATTCCACAACCCATATATAAGAAAATTGTATTTTCTTTTTAAATAAATAGAAAAGAGGGTTTTTAATATGAATATCAATACACACAAAAGAAAAACGAATTTATAGTATATATATATATATATATATATATATATATATATGTGTGTGTGTGTATCTTGGATGTGAGGAGCTAGAATCTAATTAGCATGGAAGAAATATGCCTGAATCATGATTAGGGTTAGTTCTTCCAATCGGTAACAATATGTTCCAAACTGACCCCACATTTTCTTCTTCAGAATTTTTGTAGATATATCCTGCATTTCATTTCAGATGCTATCTGTTTGTTCTGATGATAGTACTCTACGACTTGCCCCAGCATAGTTAGATTATGATTTCCAGGATTTAAAATTAATAACTAAAAACGTTTTTTTTTATCCTTTTCTTCCAGTTTATCAAAAGCCGTCTGCTTTGCTTCTTATGCACTAATTATGTTTGCTGTTGACCACTGCTCGATATATTTGATAGTTTGCTTAAGTTTCCAGTTCAGCCCGATCGGACATTTACAAGAATCCGATTTTGCAATATGCACTAGTATCAGAAAGAACAAAAATATTTATGTGTAATTGAAGTACTTTTTCAATCATAAAAGACTATTATAAACTACATTTTAGCACTCAAAGCACAAAGATCATTGAACGATAGAGATCAGTATAGAAAAGACCACTATGTAATAAAGATCTAGCGGCAAAAACGTTGTTGAATTGAATCTTGCAGAACACTTCGCCTGGAAGAAAACGGCGAGATACATATCTTGCTCAGTTCGTTGGAGAATTGCTTCCCGATCAATAGTTATTTGTGCGCATTTGCCACAACGTTTCAAGCAGTTTCCGGTGCCTCACCAGAGATGGAAATGAAGAATATAGGCGATGATGAAAATTGCCAGACATCAACCACTGTATCTAAAGAATGGTCACATTTAAGCACAAATGTTCTTCCTGATAAACATTGCAGTAGAAAAATCATCTCTTGCAAGTACTCGAGTCTTAATCATATGGTGAATAATTGTATGCTAGAACGCTCAGGAGGGTCGTACTGCAGATGTTCAGCTGTGATAAAAGTGCTTTTGATGCGATCGAATTGGGTGCATTTCATCAAAGTGCCGCAAAAACGACCAACGGGAGAAAACATCTCAAGCAAGTGAAAAACCGGAAATTCTTTAAATTAAAAACTATTGGTATGCCAATAAGAATGGACTGGTGAATTAAGACGCAGGTAATCAAGGTCATGTATCACTGTTAATGTGCCCAACCAATGATACGTTTCATGATGTTAGTGGGCATAGTTCAATCGACTGTCAAAATCGTGACTGTGCAATAATTATTAAGATAAGAAGATACGGTCCCACGTTGAAGCACATGTTTAAATTATATTTTAAAAGGTTGGAAAGCGAAAGAAACAAGCATTTTTTTAACCGCATTATTTATCTGTTAGTTTTAAATATAATTCGGTACTCATGTAGAGAGTGATCCGTGCTGAAATAATGACGTTATTATTTTAAAAGCCATTCTTAACATGGGGAGGGGAGGGTGTTTTGTACCTATTCTGTACTTTAACCTTACAATTGAATAAAAAAACATACCATAACACTTTAATTAAACTTGGAAATACGATTTAAAAAATAGCGCGGATCACTCTCTGCATTAGCACCTATAATTCAAATATTTGCAATGCTTCAAAGTGGGATTGCATTTCTCTCTCCCCCCTCTCTCTCTCTCTCTCTCTCTCTCTCTCTCTCTCTCTCTCTGTATATATATACAAGGAAAACAAAGTGAGCTCAAAATATTCGTATTTAAAAATTTGGCGTCGGCAGAAGCGTCTTAAAATCTCTCCATTCCTTCATTCAACGCACAATTTATACTTCTTTTAATAATAGTATTTTGAACCCACTCTTTTTTCCTTGTACCTATTTGTGAATTATTTCACAGGATTCTGCCTCTTGGATTACATTGAAATATCTTCCAGTAAAGCGATTCCTTTGTATTTTTACATGTGGATACGGAACTTTAACCAACTTTTCTTGAATTTTACCGTTATTGGATATTATACTTTTCACCCGACCATCCATTCACGGGAAATCATTTTTCTTTTTTTCCCATTCCCTCTGCTTCACTATTTTTTTACCAAGTAAGCTCTATGGCTTACTTGTAGTTTCATTAAATACTTTACAAGTAAAATCCTATTCAGCATTTTGCTAATTCTTACCCTCTGATGAGAAGGAAAGTATTTATTTCGAAATTCCGCGGATCAAGGACAATCCACTTATTTAATTTTCCAAAAGGAAACACAAACTATGTTTTTAACTCTTCTTAAAGTGTTTTAACATGTTTTATTAATTATTTGTTCTAATTATAAGCTCTATTTCCTATTTAGTTTTATTGAGCTTTTACGTCTGATTAAGATTACTTTATAAATATTAAGTCTTCAATATTAATAATATACCTTTGTGTTTGCTAATTTGGATTATCTTGGTAAACGTAAATATATATACTTGAAGCTATCTTTAGCAAAACCCAAGAACCCACAGATAATATTTCGTGTGAAACCAGTAATAATATTTTAAATGTTTAACATAATACAATTTTTCTTTTTGGGGGAACTGGATTTCCCCATATTACAAACCGACTTGTGTCTAACTCTGCCCTCGTGGGGTAGCAAGTACATAGGAACATAATGCAATCTTATCTTGTGATGTTAATTTAAACATCATTTTAACATTGTTTAAACATCACGACAGTTAAATTTTTGACATCTTTCCTGGAACAGTGTGAAAACGTTCTCTTGGCGTTTAATTGACTTCACGTGTGTGCTTCACAGCTCTCTCTCTCTCTCTCTCTCTCTCTCTCTCATATATATATATATATATATATACACATACATACATACATCCATATATATATATATATATATATATATATATATATATATATATATATATATATAAAGCAAATCAATAATTGACTTTTTTCAAAAGGCACGTTTTAAAGATTCTTTTGATAATTATTTTATATACACTTTTCATTTTTATAAAGATTCTTCGAAATGATGACACAACACGGGTATGTTATTTAGTGCATATAAAGAATCATGAAATTATGTAAAATTCATACCAGTTTTCAAGCTCATACTTGGTAAAGAGCCAGGTTTATTTTATATGTTCCACGGTTTATTGCAAACTAATAAATGTTTTTAAATTACAAGGCCCCGGAGATTTAAAAACAAAAATCTGTGCAAATGTCATATGTAATTTTGAATTGTTGCAAATCACATCTGACAGCTATCACACATAAGGGTACAGGCAATAATAATACCGTTAGAATTGATTAAAATGTATTTAATTGCATTGACCTTTGGTTTTCAAGTTTATTGCAATTTTTTATTTTATAAAAAAAAACACTAATTTATAAGCTAGAAAGCGTTAAAAAGTTTGGATAGTTTTTACTAATGTTATTCTTGAGATAATGTTTAAAATTTGTATATGTCAAAATCTATTTTGGAGTTTACTTATTCATATTGTATGAAGTATTCTTAAAACTATGCTATGGAAACGTTGATACTTAAAAAAGTATTTATTTAATCTAGCTAAAATGTTATTTATGCCTGTTACTATTATCAAAAAGAATCAGATCAATACATCAATGCTATTACCCTTATTATTTATTCTTTATTATTCGTATAAAGTAAAGGAGGCATATAATTTTATCATTTAATTTACATACGTATTTCTGGTGTGTGCAGACACTGTATTAGATAGCAACGCTGAAAAAAGTAGTACCTCTTTTTCTACATGCTCGCAAACATTATTAAGTTTGAAATTCTGTACAGTATTTGAGCCTGACATAAAGATGTCTAAGTTTGAAAAGATGCACCAGGAAAAGATCAGAGATTACTTCGGCTGAAACGCTGTGCATATAACAATGAAAATCAGAACTTCAGTCCTAGTACGCCAAATGATACAAGAATGGCTGTATTTATTTATTAGTTATTTACTAATATACACTGTTCAATAAAAAATTTGTTGCCTGAGTTTTTTCAGCTTATTAGAACGAATCTGATGCACTGAATTAAAATAAAAACTACATTGGTTTTACTCAATAAATTCAAGATTTTGAGCTATAGCCACATATCTTTGTTTACGTTTTTCTTCACATTTACACACATGTGGAGCATTTAGAAGAAAGTGGGGGTAAAATGCCGTGTCGAATAATTGTTTTGATTGGAAATAGTTTTGTTTTTTTTAAATAACAAGCAGGATTCAGGTCAGATGATTCTGGGAGATTATATAAAAAGGGAATCAGTTTGAAGTTATAAAACCTCAGAATCTTCCACAAATTGGCGTGGCACCATGTTCAGCATTACGTAAAAAAGGACTTCCTGCGCAGGAGGAATTGCCTTGCAAAGAAAGGAACATCATCAACGACCCCAATCTTCCCATCGCTACACATCAAGCTCGGCTTAATCAAATAGTTCATTAAGGCCTTGACAAGGAAGGTAGCCGCTTCACTTACTTCTGTCAAGCTTTTCCAAGATTGATAATAAAGAAGTTAAAAGCAGGTATATTTAACGATTCCAAGATTCTCAAGAATTCGTAAACTCAATGAACGAAATGGAATTAGTAGCGTGGAAGACATTTGTTCTGACAGAGAATAACATTCTTGACAACAGTAAGGCTAGAAACTGCGTAGAACTTGTCTACAACATACTGACTGCTTTCAAAAACTTGGGGTGCAGCATGAACGTTAAGATGTACTACCTATTTTCAAATATAGCCCTATTTCCTGAGAGCACGAGTTCAATGAGTGACGAGCAGGGTGAAAGATTTCATAAGGACCTTAGAGAGATGGAAACAAAGTGTCACGGTCCCTGGGACGCAGTCATAATGGCTGACTACTGTTGGAATCTGAAAAGAGACCTCCCTGCCGCTGAGCCTCCCAGGAGTTTGATGAAACAGAACTTCAAGCTCTGAAGTTTGAACAATAGTGAAGCAACATGCAACTTACATGTACTTATCTTTATGAATGCTCACCATTCAATTTACAGTAATCGATGTTTGTATTTATTTACTGTAATCGATGTTTCTATCAAGTAATCAAAACATGTTGTTGGAAAAACATTTTTTGTCTATTAAAAAACATTTTTAGGATGATGCATTGACAAAAATTAGCTGATAATGCCACAAGAATGAAGTATTTCAACAGCCATTGACGAGTCATCGACAAGAAAAGAAATAGCCAAATAAAGTTGTTCGTCCTTGTGAGTTGTCCCCCCCTTGTCCGCCCTCGATTTCAATCAAATATGGCGGCTGGTTTTCTCTCCCATCAGACACGTTGGAAAATTTGATTTTCTTTAATAAAAAAAAAAATAACTACTTGATTAATTTTCGGAATATGCCATCTACATTTCGTGACGAGAATATATATCATAAAGGGCTTTCTGTATTTACTTTAATTTTCGCTGCAAGTGCAATTCTAAATAAGCACCCTGTCTCTTAGCTCCCTTGTTTATTTCTTTTTGATGGATCTGCACAGGGCTAACCGATCAAGATTTTTTTCCTTTAGTCACTCATGTAATGGATTTTTATTTATTGTCAATTTCATAAATGGGTTTTGAACTGAAGCCTCTTTTTCGGACTATTCGTTCGGTGTGAGAGCTTTTATGTTATATTTATATATCAAGAGCACACACACATAAGCAAATAATTATGAAATATGACATTGAAATACTATCATAGACTTTTAGACATATCTTAAGCTAAACTGAATCAAAATGACTCACTTTACCAAACACTCGCCATAAATGTAGTTTGCTTGAAACATTGTTTGGTGTGTATATAAAGGTACTTAGTAGAAAGCAAAACAATGCAATGGTGTAACAGAAAGACACAAACAGATGCCGTTAACGGTGGAATAAATTATGCAGATTCCACGTTTTTATTAATACAATCTCTCTATTTCTTTCTTGACGAGAAACACTCGTCTAGCTGAAAAAATAAATCCCCCTACTCTTTATCTGTGCCTAAACCTAAACGTAGACTGCATGAACAAAGTTTCTTTCTTAGAACGGCACGCTTGTGAAACTGTCTTCCGTTTATCTGCTTTCCAGCTGACTACAATATGGCCGTCTTCAAGTCCAATGCAAACAAGTTCTTGATGAGCCGTTCCACTTAAGTTTAACAAATTTACCGAATCTCCACTACTAATAATTACTATGATTCTGATACTGTACACTCTTTAATCCTTATCCTTGAGAACCCTCTGGCCTTGATAAGTGGTGACTCCTACGTAATATATATATATATATATATATATATATATAATTTTTTTGTACACTTATTACATTATATTATTTCTTACTTGTGTAAGTGTGGTCGAATGTAAATTCCATATGGCATGATATTTTGAGAACTCGTATACGTGTATTCAACTTTAATTCAAACGAACATGTAGAAACCGTTGTTAGTAAGAAGTACTCAGCAAACATTGAAACAGATTTGAAATTATATTAAAAGATTGGACACATGAGCATACAAGCATAATCAATTTGTCCTAAGGATAACGTCCATGCTGAGCAAATCTAGTGCTTTCAAGAAATTGTCTGACCTGGGTTTGGACAGGTTTTATATTGGCGACCCATCTAATTAGTGATCTGTCACTGTGCTGTGGTTCAGTGATAGAGTGCTGGATGAAAACCCAGCATTCACTGTCATATAGCATAATCCTTCCGACACAGGTGCTAACAAATCCTGAATGCTGTGAGAGATAGAGGCACGATCCACTCAGAAGTAACAACTCACGAAATTTCATCCCAGCTACCTACATTCTTGTAGTAGTAAAATCACATCCGCATCCTGTACTCAGCGTACATCCTAGAAAACAGAAAGTATAATACTTTCATTGTATTGTCATGAATTATCCTCTATTTATTTGAATAATTTATCTTTGACTACATTTACTCGTATGCAATTAATTATTCAATTATTTGATTTTAACCCTCTCTAAATATTTTATTTGATTTGAATCATTACTCAATATTTTTATTTTCATTTCATTTAACTTGCCATTACTCAATTGTCTTATTTGATTCATCATTTGATTAGTTAAATTGAGCCATTAATTTATTATTTGATCTGATTTGAATCAATATTCAATTATTGATTTGAGTCTCTACTGAATTATTTGATTCAATTTGAATCTTTATTGAATAATTTGATTCGAGTCATTGCTCAATTATTTGATTTGGATAATTATTCAATTATCTCACTTGAATTGAATAATTATTCAATTACTTGATTTGAGACATTATTATTGCTTGCTTTGAGTCAGTACTCAATTATTTGATTTGATTTCAGACATTATTCTATGCTTTGATTTGAATCATTGCTCAATTATTTGATTTGATTTCAATCATTATGAAAGTATCTACTTGATAATTAAGAGATCATTTGGAATTTTTGAGCACAACTGCTGAGCATAATGAGTTGTAATTTGGACTTTACTATAATTAATTTGATTTTATGCAAAGAAGATGAAGAGGGATAGAAAACCTTTGTAAAAATTTAGATCCCTCCGATTTTTGTGAACAAAACTTTGACATCAATTTATCTATTTTCCTTTTGATGAATAATTAGTATTCTGCTTGTCACAATAATAAATCAGGAAAGGAAGAAATGTAAAACTGGCTACATTAATTTCAAGGAGTACCAGTAATTGGAGCTCAGTCAAGCACTTTTCATATCTTGCAAAAACGTGTCTACATGCAGTAGTAATTTATTTACTTGTCTCCCCACAAGAGTAGCATTAGAATCAAGGTCAGTTTTTTGGGGAAAATCCATCTGAGCACTGAATTGGAACATAAATAAAATTTACTTTTCTCTTTCACTTACCGAGGACAGAAAAGATGAATTATAGTATCATAAGAGACTACACCTTGCACAAGGGCGTAGCCAGGAAGGAGCATGGGGGAGGTCAACATTTTCGTAGCAAAAGTTTAGTTTTAGTAAAGTTTCGTTTCATTCGTTTTTTATTATAATTAAGGCAACATAAAAATTGCAATTAATGCTCATTGTATGTTCTTATAATGTGAAATTAAAATATTTTGATTGATCTATGAAATTCTTTTGTCAAATTACTCGACCTGATTAATAAATGCAATTTTTGGATTGCCCTCATAATAACTGTCCGTGTTTAGTCGTTTTTGTTTAACTATAATAATTTTTACTACATTCTGGTTGTAATTAAATACATATAGATGTACAAAGCAAAATAAAAAAAATGAACGAAACGAAAAAATTTGGTTTCGTTTTCGTACAAAAAATATAAAAAGTTAGTAAATATTATGAACAAAACGAAACGAATCCAATCCTGCAAAATTCCTCTATATGTAGGTAAACTTTAATGCATTATTGTGGAATGTAGGCAAAATCGATTCACAAGCAGTAAAAAATTTCACCATTAGCTAGCAAATTATTTACGACAAAGCAAATGCCTTCCTGCCTATCTCTGGATGCCCTACTGGCGCTTTAAATAAAGAAGAATAATAAGTCGACTTCTTCGAGGCGGAGGCGGGTGTTCTAAAAAGCATAGAAAGTACGCCTAGACAGGCTCTTGACCTGCCACATTATCTATGTTATATCAATTGTTGTAAACAGAACAAATGTTTTCTTTCTCTTAGTTTACTTAAATAAATTTGGATAAATGCCTCTTGTCCTAAAACCAGCTTGTTCTGAACGCTCACTTTTCATATGTTGTGCTTGGTACTGGATTTCCAGTTAGAAAACAAACACTCTGTCCAAAACAGCGTACATTTTTTATTCAGTTCATAAAACACACACACACGCGCGCACAGGCACGCACGCACACACACACACACACACACACACATACAAAACAATTCCAATCCAAGCATTATTCTTTTCAGTATAAAAATAACGATCAATTTTTTCTCTCTGATTAATAATTAAGTTTCTGCTTATCACAATCATAAATTAGGAAAGCGAGCCAGATCAAACTGAGTACATTTAATTGCATTATCATCTTAATCCTAATTGTTAATTTCCTAACTGAATTTAAAACTAATCAGAGTCTCAATTGCATAACTTCTAATGCGATTGAACAGCGAATCACACAGATAAATGTTCAGATTCCGCCATATTTTATGTCCGTTCTAATTTGATCTTTTCTTTTTAAAAATTTAAATTTTTGTTTGCTTATAAAGAAAAATGAAGATAAAACAATCATAACTGTTTAATCTCATTACTACCTACCGGCTCTCCTTGTTTTTTTTGTTTTGTTTTGTTTTGCTTGGCTTTATTTCTCTTAGTGGGAGAGCAACAATATAATTGCCAAGATATTGTGCATGTACTGATACAAGTTTAATCGGTGCAGTATCATCGCCAGATAAAGCGGCTTCCGGTTTCCATCCAAAAGTTATCGTAGCACTTTAATGGTGAGGTATTGTACTAACACGTTTACGCATCAGGGGTATACCGTGTTTTAAAATCCACCAATCTAAATGTTAGATTAAATGAAAAAAAGGAAATTGATAAAAAAAAAGTCCACATAAAATAGCAAAAAAACAACAACAACAAAAAACAAATACAGAAACGAAGAATCATACTTTCCGCTTTATTACGGTAATATTCTCTTCCCAGCAATGTTTAGTTTTAAATACTGTTTTTGTTTCGACCTTTATCTATATTTTATTTATGCTCTATTTACAATATGAGATGAATATATGACTATATATATATATATATATATATATATATATATATATATATATATATATATATATATATATATACTAGCAAAAGTACCCGTCGTTGACTGGGTTCAAAAACAGCCTAAAGAAAATGGACTATGATTTATTAAAGTATGATAGCTTATAAAAAGGAAGGGTTGTAAAGAGATAGCGTCGAATTCGGGGGTATCAAAACCAAAGCAAAATATGATGAAAGTAAACATAAAATAGAGACACCCCATGATTTATTATACCATACCTGTTCACACTGAAACGCTTATCACAATGTTCTGTGGATCTATGTTAAAAAACCTTGTTAAACTTTGTGACATATTTCCATCCTATGGAGGTCATGCGCGAACGAACACCCCATAATTTTATTATACCATATTTCTTCAAACTTAAACATAATTATCAAATAATACTTACGCAGATAGGTACGAAAAGTCTTTATTAAAGTTTGTGGCATTCTATGGAGGCCAGGCGCAAACGCAGACCCCACAATTTTATTATACCATCCCTTAAAACATCCTTATCAAAGTATTATTATGTACATCTATATAAAAACACTTGTAAACGTTTTTTTTTTAATTTTTTATTTCCATACTTTGTGGACTAGTCGGGAACGCAGACCTCACAATTTTAATGAACCACCGTTCTGCAGGATCAAACATACCCATTCATGTGTCTCGATACATCTTCTATCATTATATGTAATCAGTTTTTTAAAATAGTCAACCATATAGCATAACCATATATATTCATGACCAGACACACACAGACACACACACATTCAGCTTTATATATATATATATATATATATATATATATATATATATATATATATATATATATACTAGCATTTCAGCCAGGCTTTGCCCGGGTGTTTGGATGTGTGTTGATAGCAGGAAGGCAGCCTCGAACCCGTGCCGCGAATGAGGAAAAGAACGGTAAAAAACCTGACGTCTATGCTGTTACGACCACCGCCAAACCGGAAGTGACATTTTTTAAAATTAAGGCTAGACAATCGAAAAGAGAGGATGGCTTTCAAAAATATCGGCAAAAAAGTGACTCCTTTCCCCTGTAGAAAAGTTCCCACTTGAAGGTGAAGATATTAATGTTTTAAGCCAATTTTTCGATATTTGTCGTCTGAAGGGTCGGACCTTAAAACGATACTGATCTTGGTAAAATCCATGGCCTCCGTCGAAAGTTTTAGGCAGACATGTAAACATACATACATACATACATACATTTATATATTGCTAAATAAAAAATTTCGATCCAAACCGATTAAAAAGCTTGCCCTATCTCTGAATACCCTGCATGTCAAATTTCACATGTTTAGACCAGAAATTGTCCGCAAAGGTCAAATTTTTTAAAACTTTGACCTCTACTATGACCTCATAAAATTTATTGTTTGGGATTAAGTTATATCTATGTCCAAGGAACCTATATTTAAAATTTCAAGTGTTTAGACCCAAAATTGTCGGAGGAGTTTGGTAGAGTTCTCAAAGTTCAAATCGTTGGACTTTGACCACTTAACAGCCAAATTTTTGGCGGAAAAAAGATCACAAAGATCTTTCCAAATCTCAGTACCTTGTATATCAAATTTCATGTCTGTAGACTTAAAATTGACAGAGTTATTGCGTAAGGAAATGTACACACAGAGACAGATACACAGACATGTTCACTTTTATATATATATATATATATATATATATATATATATATATATATATATATATATATACTAGCATTTTAGCACGGCGTTGCCCCGGTGTTTTGAGGTTTATGTTGAGCAATAAAAAAGCGGTCAATTTTTTAAACTTTGACCCCTATTATGACCTCTTAACATTCATTGTTTTGGGCTCTAATCAAGTTATTAAGTTAGATCCATGTCCAAGGAACCTATGTCTAAAATTTCAAGTGTTTAGACCCAAAATTGTTGGAGGAGTTTGGTAAAGTTCTCAAAGGTCAAATCGTTGAACTTTGACCCCTTAATCGCCAAATTTTGGCCGAAAACCGATCACATCGATTTTCCCCAAATCCAGTACCGTGTATATCAAATTTCGAGTCTGTAGACTTAAAATTGGCAGAGTTATTGCGTAGGGAAATGTGCACACACAGACAAACAGATGCGCAGACAGACAGATACACAGATACGTTCACTTTTATATATATACTAGCATTTCAGCCCGGCGTTGTCCGATGGTTTGGAGGTATATGTTGCGCAAAAAAAAGATTAATTTTTTAAACTTTGACCCCTATTATGACCCCTTAACATTTATTGTTTGGGGCTCTAATCAAGTTATTAAGTTAGATCCTTGTCCATGCAACCAATATCTAAAATTTCAAGTGTTTAGACCCAAAATTGTCGGAGGAGTTTGGTAGAGTTCCCAAAGGTCAAATCGTTGAACTTTTACCCCTTAATCGCCAAATTTCTGTCCGAAAACCGATCACATCGATTTTCCCAAATCTCAGTACCCTGTATATTAAAATTCAAGTCTGTAGACTTAAAATTGACAGAGTTATTGCGTAGCGAAATGTACACCCCTCACACACACACAAGTTCACGTTTATAGATATATAGATAGATAGACTAATAAATTAAACAAAAATATAGACGTATACATAAATATATATGGAAACAATCTTTTGTTTCCTGTAAACATTTTACGCAAATATTATGCAAGGATAAATCATGTAGAATATCTGCATGAATATAATTACCTTAATAGTTAACTAAAGTCGATCATCCCATAAGAGAACCGAAAAAACTAATAGGAAATTAATTAAAATGAATGTTTAAAAGACTATGCAAATTAGCTAGATCTTTTGCTAGTGAATGCAATTCCATAACCCATATATAAGAAAATTGTATTTTCATTTGAAATAAATAGAAAAGAGGATTTTTAATATGAATATCAATACACGCAAAAAAAAAAAATGGATTTATAGGAGTATATATATATATATTTTGAAAAATTTAAGTGTCAGGAAAATGATAAAATCATTTATATGTCCTTTTGTTGATGTTGTAAATCCAATATTTCGCTAAAAATAGCCTCATCAGGGTAGTTAGTTATTTTGCTGACACTTAAAGTTTCCAAGATTTTCAAATTTATATTCAAAATAAGTGTCTTCAAATAGTGCGCAACGATTTTCTCAGGTCATATATATATATATATATATATATATATATATATATATAATGAATAAATGACAAAAGTCTATGTTCCAATTTTCCTGATGTTGACCATCTTACAATTCATTCCTTTAATTTATTTGGCATTTGCACATCTTGACAGTATCTGTTCCATAGCATAAAGTCATCCATTTAATTATTATATCAGTCAATCTATTTTGCCATGAACACACCAGAAGAAATAGCAACTATCAATCCACCAAAAGGAAATTAAATGCGTGTGAGCATGATTGAAAAATCTGAAAATTGGAAAAGAAGCTGGAATTACCTCATTATTTGCTTTTTTTACGCTATTTTGAACTCATTTGCTTGCATTACGTCATTTTGTAATATAGATTTTTTTCATTCATTCATTAAATGCTCTGTAATTACACTGAGCTTCTTAAATAAGGACTGGTATATATAAAAAGGAAATTTAAGTGAATAAAAATATTTCCATATATATATATATATATATATATATATATATATATATATATAGATGTTATTTGTTTTTGTTTTTGCGATACGTTTTGAATGACTTCAATTATTTATACAAAAGTGCATTTTTACTTAAATGCAAGTTGGGAATAATTTTCCCATTAACAAATTTTGTACCCTCAAATGGGGTGCAGCATATATATTGTTCTGAAAAACAATATATATTCACCTCCTACACTGATGATTGTGAAAGCATGAAGCGTTAATGTCTGTAGGTATAAAGAATAATTATTATTCATAATTAATTATCAATCCTCTTTAAGAATATTTAACGATGGGCCCTATCTGGGAAATAAAACCTAAAAGGCAGTCAACTAGCCTTAATGCAACGTTCACGATTTCAAATCGTCTGAACACTCTATACTATCTATACTCTACTCCGGAATTTGGCGTTTTTAAGTTGTCAATTCCCTTCATTCCCGTGGCAATTGTTTAGTGGCCCGGATGTAAAGACTTAGCAAGTGGAGTTAAAAGTGACTTTGAGGTTAGGTTTGAATATTTCGAATGGTAGGAATGGTTACTTTCTACAGTAATAATTGCGAAAGCATGAAACACTAGTGTCTCAAGAATAATTATTATTTATAATTAAAATTAAACAATAATTATTCTTTATACCTACAAACACTGATTCATGCTTACGTAATCATCAGTGTAGAAGCTAATAATTCCTGCTGGTCATGAAATTCGAACTCAGTCACGAAGCCACTATTTACTCCATTTGCTTAGGCCCACCAAACAATTGCCACAGGAATGAAGGGAATTAAAAACTATTAAACGCTGAATTCAGGCGACTACATTAAACAATCTAGAGTGGTCGAATGAGGTGAAAATCGTGAACATTTCATAAACGCTGGTTGGCTGTCTTTTAGTTTTTATTCTGTAGACGGTGCCCATCTTTATGTATTATTAAAGACGCTTGATAATTACAATTAAATAATAATTATTCTTTACATTTGTGTTTCATGCTTAGGCAATTCATTTTTATATATATTCCAGTATAATCACGTTGATACACTGGTTCTCGTCAGATCACCAGTTAAGCAACGTTGAACCTGGCTAATACCAGATGGGTGACCATTTGGGAATTCTAGGTGCTGTAGCTGCTTTCCATTTATCTCGGCATTGTTTTCAGTCGTCCTGAACCTCCACTTGCCACTGGTATTCAACAATGTCGACTCAGGAGAGGTGAGGTTGGAGATTGCCACAGCAATTTCAAGTGCAGGCACCCTTACAATTGGTATCCATAGTCTGTCAAAACTGAAGGAAGCCTTACTTTATATATATATATATATATATATATATATATATATATATATATATATATATATATATATATATATATATATATATATATATATATACCATATTTTTTGGCGTATAAGACGTCATCCGTCACAATAAAATAGAGACAGCCAAACAATGAAAAGAAAAGTGGCAACTGTGAGCAGGAAAGTGGACATATTATCTCTCTCCAATTTTGGACATAGCGCCACTCCGCGACCCTTCCATACTGTCAGTGTTGTCACTGGAAAATAAACATTATTTCTTATCATTCATTTCTGTTACTTGATATTTAAAAGTACAAGAGACTTTTTTTGTGTTTACATCTGATTGTGGAAGCATGCATAATTGTATGGATTCAAACAAATCCCGACTAGCGATCCGGCCAGTCTTATGAATAACATAACTCATATGTCATGTCGATATGCATGAATAGTAAAACAAGCAATCTAATATTATGCTTTCTACTGGGGTCGTAAGGTTACGTTGACATTTCACATAAAATTTGAACATATAATAAAATTATTTGAAAAAAAAAAATAATACAGATATTAACAATTCGAGTTAGAAAAAGAAATATAAATAACAATTCAACCGTGTGATATTTGTACTAAATATTAAACTAAATCCTCATCCTATTGTTCGTAACCCTTTGGCAACAAAACAGTTTAATTGGATTCGAAAATAAGACGGAAATTATATTTTTGTAGTTATTGTTCATCTGGCTACTCGATTTTGCACATCAGCTGTGATTCGTGATAAACAGGCAAAGAGAACAATTAGAAAAACATTTTTTTTTTCATGATCAATATTCATTTATGTTTGTATACCCCCCACCCCCACACACACACTCTATCCAGCAAAACTATCGACGGATAACTGTTTTGAATGCAAAACAAATCTGATAAAAACTTGTCGTGGAAGAATTTTATGAAAATTTTTTTTAAAAAACAAAACAAAAACGAATGCCCTTGTACAAGTTAAAATCCCAGGTGCAATCGTGTTTGTCAACGAATCTTGTAATGGGTGATCAGGTTAAAAAAGATATCGTTAATGCCTCATGCAATAATCTATGTTGCAGTTTTCAGTGCATGTCAGCACGCAATGTTTTTTTTTCAAATTCTTCGAGATTCTCTGCTAATTAGTTGTTTCAGGGATGGATTCAATCTTGTGTTTGCAAATGTTTTTTTTTTTTTTTTTCTAAACGACCTTTCCACATTTGAATAGATGCTTCCATCAAATAAATCGATAAGAAGTAATCCTCATCTTATAATCATTCTATTCGTTTTGATGCTCGCTTTACATGTTGGTATGTGTTATAAACTAACCTATCTCTAGCCAGGTCTTTATTTATCCCTCTTTCCCACATGTAGATTTTACACTTCTCACATGTTTTATATAGTCTTTCCATGCGAGCTTGACCTGCTACTAAAACTGTACTAGAACTTCTAACCTAAAACCTCTCATCTATTCTTTTAACCAGGCCATTTTTTTTTACATAGAAGTCACCACTTATCAAGCCCCGGAGGCCACTCGAGGATAAGTGTTATTGCGTGTACAGTAATAAATGGGATAATATCGTAGTAATCGTTAGTAATGGAGATTTGATAAATTAGATTACTTAAGTGGGCGGTTTATGTTGGACTTGAAGACATCCAAATTGTAGTCAGGAGGGAAACAGGCAAACGGTAGAGAGTTCCAAAGGCGTGCAGTTCTAAGAAAGAAGCTTTGTTCATAGAATCTACGTTTTGATTTAGGCAATGATAAAGAGTGGGAAAATTATTGACAATGGTTTCAGCTAGGTTGGTGTTTTTCATGAAAGATTGGCGAGGGGGGGGACCGGAGATTGGAGCTCAGACGAGAACTTGTCATGGAAATAAGGATAAAACAAAGACAGGCTCGCAATGTCTCTTCTGTGAGAGAGAGGTTGCATGGAAGAGAAAAAGCCATCCCCCACTAAGCTACGAAGTCTATTTTGTACTTTGTCAAGGCAAATAAGCTGTTTTTAGTAGCTCCTGCCCAGATGTGGCAGCAGTACTCCATCCTTGGACATACTTGGCTTTTATATAGATAGAGAATTGCATCAGCAGTGAGATATCTACTAGAGCGGTAGAAGGATCCCACTATTTTTTCAGCGACCTTGGCAACAGATTTGATGTACATGTTCCATTTCAGATCAGGAGTAAAGGTTAATCCCATAAGCTGGTCAAATGATGGAGCATCCCCAAGAGGAGAGCTATCTATATCAATTAATGCAAGATAGGGAACAGAGAGTTGATGATGTAAAGATAAAAGCTTGGTTTTAGATGCATTAAAAGTAACCCGCCACCTCTTCCCCCATAGTACTACATGCTCAATATCAGAGGAGAGAGAATCAGAGAGAACTTTGTCATTTACAGCCTTTGATGTGTTGCCATAGAGTGTAGTGTCATCAGCATAAATGTGAACAAATTATCTAAGTATGTGTTTAGGGAGATCATTGATGTAGATCAGGAAAACAGTTGGGCCAAAGATGGATCCTTGAGGAACTCCAGCATTAATACTATGGGCATCTGATTTATAGCCACTCACTACTACTCTTATAAGCCTATCAGAGAGAAAAGATTTAATAATTGAGAAAACATTTCCAGTTATACTGTAGCTGGAAATATTGTGAAGTGGGCCTTTATGCCATACCTTATCAAAGGCCTTTGATATGTCAAGAGCAATTGTCCTAGAAAGGGAGCCTTTGTCGAGAGATTCACTAATCCTATGAGATATAACCGTTTGCACATCTTCTGTAGATCTAGCAGAAGGGAAACCATATTGCCTGTCACTAAGAAGGTTATTTCTGCTGAGGTGGTTGACTACTTTTTTATTTAATATGGATTCCAACAACTTACTCATGATGCACATACTTATTGGTCTGTACTGAGAAGGAGATGCCCTATCACCTAAATCCTTAAATATAGGGCATACTGATGAGGTTTTCCAGGGTGTTGGAAAGCAATTTTCCTTAAGACAACACTTAAACAGTTTTGTAAGTATCAAAGTCTACTGTTTAACATACATCTCCTTATATTTTCCAAATCTAATATTTCTTTGAGATCATCAGATCTAAACCGGACTTTAAGACTCACGTTACACAGCAACTGTATTATTTTCATATAATTTCTCTCCATGCAACGCATGACTTCAACCCTCAGTGGTCAGGTTTCATTTCCACACATCATTACACTATGTACACATGCCTGATAGACTATTTCCTTGAGCGACGGCTCTATCAGTGGGGCATTAGAATATGCCGACTGCCCCCCTGCAGAGGGTAAAAGTCCCTCAATGGGGGTCCTGGATATGACCTTAAACTATATCCAGTGGTGAGGCCCCAGCTTGTGAGGTTTGGGGAGTGTGGAGCCACCCATTAATTGCCATTGCTCCCAGGTCCACTCTGACCCAGAGTGGTAGTACCTGTTAGGATCCCAACTATGGGTTAAATAGAAACCGACTTGAAAACAACAAATATATTCTATTAAAAAAAATTTTCTTCAAAGTCTTTGGATTCGGCATTAAATAACCCAAAAAGGGTTGATATGCCGTAAAACAAAAACAACCAACCAACCTTGATCGACAGTGGTAACGATCTGCAGCTAATGAATGAACTTAAAGATATGGAGGAATGCTATGGAAGGTGAAGATCTCAAAGTGAATGTTACTGAATGTTAAAGTAACACCTAACCTAAGAACTTTTATCTATTCTTTCAACCTTGTCATACTATGAAAATCCAATCATTTTGCACACATCTTATGTTGCTCAGATTTAACCAAGCCTGATCTTAAGAATCCCCATGAAACATCCGTTTTTATTTCTCTCTCTCTCTCTCTCTATCTCTCTCTCTCTCTCTCTCTCTCTCTCTCTCTCGTCCATTCTTATAATTCTTCCCATATTTTCCTTTAACTTTCACCTGTTAACAGGGCCAACTGTTTGCATCTACTAACGCGAAGACTTTCTCTCATTTTTTTAATGTGACCATATAATCGGAGTTTCCTGTTGGGTACACATTTCCCTCTACTGTCAAGATTAAATCTTCCTTAGCAGTCATCAAAACCAAGCATGTCTTTTAGCCTCACAGCATATCATTTTTATATAATTTCTATCGATGCAACGCATGTCCTCAACCTTACTGGCCAGTTTTAATTTACATAGATCATCACACATGCATACACATACCGGATTGTCTCTACCAAATGCAACAACGTTTGTTATCGAATGCGGTCATGTGTTGCAAATGGTTTCTCCTGCATTTGTGTTGGTGTTTCTATCAAATGCATTGATAAAAATTAACCATCAATTGTACCATAAACTACTAAATATTTTTTTAAATATTTTCATATAAAGAAATGCAATATATTTGTCCCGCCAGATAAAATGTAACAAGTAAAAATCCTGTCTTTTTCTAGCCTCCAAACGAAACCATTTCAGCCATAGAGGGGAAGCGTGAAAGCAAAAACCAAACAAGACAACCCCTCAGTAAGACATCCAATGTTCTATAATAAAAAGTGAATAACGCGTGTTTTTGATTTATGTCATTAAAAATAAAAATGATAATCATTTATATATGAAAACTTAAATTACTGATATAATGTAATTATTTTATATGAATTTTAGTGTGCACGCTGGCGGAGCATAAATTTCCCCCCATTAATTTTGTGTACACTCGTATTAACTTCAGAGGTAAACCTGGAAGACACCTAGTGTAGACTAGATTATAGGTGTCAGTTTTTGTTCAATCTGCATTGACAATTAATTTTTCCAGCTTGATTTTATATGTACGAATTTTAAGACGGAGACGTGTACAAAATAAGGTTAGAGTCGGAAATCTTCCAAATAATCTTCCGCATAATCTTTCACATAAGCTAAAATGAAGTAAAAGATTGGAAAGTTAAGATTAAAACAAAATATATGCGTACAGAAAGTTGCGTCAAGGATGGAAGTACAAAGTGATTTGTACCTATTTACTATGCCTCCCCACGGGACAGAGTTAGAAACCAGGGTCGTTTTTTAACGTGGAGAAAAGGTACAAAAATAAAAATTGTCTCAGTCGTGAAGGATTTCTCCTCCACTGAAAGAGAACAAGAAATAGAAGTGCAGCATCTGAAGAACAGTATTATTTGCTCCCCCACCGAGCAAATTAGGCACAAGGCCAATTTTTAATGCGAGGAGTGAAGGGAGGGGGAAGGGAAAAGGGGACCAGCTCCCGAGAGGCGGGAAATGGGAGCTGGTTAAAGGTCAGGCACGTGGGGTTGCCCCCACATCTGGTCTTTGCTAGTCATAGCTAGTCATAACTTGCAGCATCTGAAGAACAGATGGTATTTATTTGCTCCTCCACCGAGCAAATTAGGCACAAGGCCAATTTTTAATGTGAGGAGTGAAGGGAGGAGTGAAGGGAGGGGGAAGGGAAAATGGGGACCAGCTCCCGAGAGGTGGGAAATGGGAGCTGGTTAAAGGTCAGGCATGTGGAGTTGCCTCATCTGGTCTTTGCTAGTCATAGCTTGCAGCATCTGCCGGAACAGATGGTATTTATTTGCTCCCCCACCGAGCAAATTAGGCACAAGGCCGATTTTTAATGTGAGAAGTGAAGGGAGGGGGAAAGGAAAAAGGGGACCAGCTCCCGAGAGGTGGGAAATGGGAGCTGGTTAAAGGTCAGGCATGTGGGGTTGCCCCCACATCTGGTCTTTGCTAGTCATAGCTAGTCATAGCTTGCAGTATCTGCCGGAACAGATGGTATTTATTTGCTCCCCCACCGAGCAAATCAGGCACAAGGCCGATATTTAATGTGAGGAGTGAAGGGAGGGGGGAAGGGAAAAAGAGGACCAGCTCCCGAGAGGTGGGAAATGGGAGCTGGTTAATGGTCAGGCATGTGGGGTTGCCCCCACATCTGGTCTTTGCTAGTCATAGCTAGTCCTAGCTAGTCATAGCTTGCAGTATCTGCCGGAACAGATGGTATTTATTTGCTCCCCCACCGAGCAAATTAGGCACAAGGCCAATTTTTAATGTGAGGAGTGAAGGGAGTGGGAAGGGAAAAAGGGGACCAGCTCCCGAGAGGTGGGAAATGGGAGCTGGTTAAAGGTGAGGCATGTGGGGTTGCCCTCACATCTGGTCTTTGCTAGTCATAGCTAGTCATAGCTTGCAGTATCTGCCGGAACAGATGGTATTTATTTGCTCCCTCACCGAGCAAATTAGGCACAAGGCCGATTTTTAATGTGAGGAGTGAAGGGAGGGGGAAGGGAAAAAGGGGACCAGCTCCCGAGAGGTGGGAAATGGGAGCTGGTTAATGGTCAGGCATGTGGGGTTGCCCCCACATCTAGTCTTTGCTATGCATAGCTAGTCATAGCTTGCAGAATCTGCCGGAACAGATGGTATTTATTTGCTCCCCCACCGAGCAAATTAGGCACAAGGCCAATTTTTAATGTGAGGAGTGAAGGGAGGGGGAGGGGAAAAAGGGGACCAGCTCCCGAGAGGTGGGAAATGGGAGCTGGTTTAAGGTCAGGCATGTGGGGTTGCCCCCACATCTGGTCTTTGCTAGTCATAGCTAGTCCTAGCTAGTCATAGCTTGCAGTATCTGCCGGAACAGATACTACACTTTGATCTTATTTATATATTTTATTTTCGGCAAAAGTACATACATATTTTCATAAAAATTGAAATTTTATAAAAAACATACAACAATTACAAAAAACAAAATTAGGCACAAGGCCCTATAAGAAATTGGGAGGGGGAGGGTACAGGGTCTTTGTGACTATTTAACCTTGTTAAAAAATGCAGACTTTGGAGTCTTACTCTTGACTGGCAACATTTACCAAAATACCTCATTCACTCTGTGGATCCTAATCTAACTAAGAACTCCAGCGTTCAGTTTAAAATTAACATATTTACAATTTGCAAAAAACTTGTCTGTATGTTGTGTGTGCATTTTTTTTTTTTTTTTCACTTTGATCTTAGCCAAAAGGCCAAGGAAAGTGATTTGTAGTAAAGTAAAGAGAAAAATGTTTCTCTTTTGGCATATCAGTTAATTGGGTTTTCTTGCCTTTCTTTACAATGCTCTATCTTCGTTCTACAATCACCCACTACCACATCCACCACACCATAGACGATGGAACATTGGTGTGTTAACAAAATAAAACATCAAGAAATATTAGTCATCGAGCAACACTATTTTTGGAGTTTTTTTTTTTCTTTTATGTTATACATTATTGCCGCCAACAGACAATAGAGGAAGACAGAATCTTCGGCTGACACATCATCACTAAAGACTTCAAAGAAACGACAACTTGCTACGGACAAAGCGAATGATATCGAAGAACACGCCACTAATATTTTGTCAGAAATATACTCTCCCACTTCAGATGAATTCATTGAAAAGGCTGTCCAATATTTACCTTGTTTATCTCCAATCGTTTTTGCAAGAGTCTACAGTGAGAAAGGTTACAGGTTTTTGTGGGACATTTTAAGTGAGTGTATCAATGTTTAAGCTTTAAAAAAGAAAAGAAAAGAAAACAGTAAGTATATATATATATATATATATATATATATATATATATATATATATATATATATATAGTGATGGGACGATTCCAATATTTTCCCCGATTCCAATACAATTACCGATTCCGATTCTTTATAAACTCTCAATATTTAACTATGCAGTAGCTATTTTTTTTTTCACAATTAAAGTAAAAATACATGTTTAATGTGCAGATATTTTCTCCGGCGTAAAAATTACACTTGTAAGTGATGCTCTATAGATTTTAGTTTTACTATTAGTTAAAAAATCAATGAAGATTTATTATTTTATCATTAATATCAGCAGTGGAAGATTTTGCTTTTAAGAGAATTAAATGTAAAAAATTAAAAGAATCGTTTATTAGCATCCGAAAATAGGTACTAATTTTTCCAATTACGATACCCCTAAAATTCCGAATTTTCCTATTCCCGAATCCAATTCCGATTAATCGTCCCAACACTAATACACACACACACACACACATATATATATATATATATATATATATATATATATATATATATATACATGTATGTATAGAGACGTGTTTGATTAAATACGACAGAGTTTTTTTTTTCTGTTGATTTTCTCGATCTGCAGAGCATTTTTCTTGTTCCAGTTGGTGCCGACAATCAATGATTGAAACTTTAGATCGAGAAAATCAACAGAAGAAGAAACAACGTTTCCAGGTTGTATTTGATACATTTGAATATTCCGTTTTCATACATAAGTATCTTATTGATTAAACGAAACATTAATTCATAATAGCTTCTTTTTCCACTCCGTCATTAGGTAGGAACAGTAGGTGGCGTTTTATTTTATAGATGTCTCGCCAGTAATCCTGATATTCATTTCTAGTTTAATCTTTCATCTTTTTAGTTCTTCTTCTTTCAAAACATGGTGTAAGAATTGCAATATATATAAAGATGATATTAGTAATGTATTGTGTTAATGAAATAATTAAAATTTAGTTTCAAGCAGTGCATATCTGAACACTAGTAAATATACCTGTAGCATTTTGAATAACCTCTACATAAACCACATTTTGAGTGTGATCTCTTACAGGTGTGTAAATATAGAGTTTTTTAGAACTTCCAATGCGTGCGCAACCAATATAAAACTGGCCATGAGAAAAGCAAGATGTTTGAAGATTAAGTCCAACAACTTTTAGCTTTATTTATAGAAAAAGCAAAACGAATCTTTATTGGGAATTGCAAACGCTTTAACTGAAATGGCATGTCAGAAGGAATAAGATGGATCTGAGGAATTAACACAGTTTCACCTTTAAAATTTCCAGTTATTATAATGTCTTCCAGAACATTAGTTTTCATGGATTTTATTGCTAACGTGTGCCATTACACAGTTTAGGTGGGCCAAGATTTCTTAATAATATAACTGGGGTTCATTCCTTCAATATCAGATGATGATGTGGAAATTATACTGCCTGATCTTAATAACACAATCAATGGATTGATAACTTTTGAAAAAGTTTACAATTGATCAAATCAACAGCATCATTTCTAGGGGCCAAGATTGCTCTTTCACAAAGCCATCCAACATTGTGGAAATTCTTAGCAATATCTGGGAAAACCTTAGTTATTAGGTCACCAATTAAATTTACCGTCTGGCGACATGGTAATTTGTGCAATTGAAAATCTCTATTCAATGTGAACCTGTGCCAATGAAATGAAGATGATTTGAAAAAACTGCTGCAGACTGATCATATGTCCTCATAATAATATTCTCCAATCTGAAAACGAAAAACGTGGTTACCACGCAATATTGCAGAAGAGCTGGGTTTTCATATCATATTTTAAATAGAGTGAAAGAATTCGGACCGAATCAAACGTTTGGTTCCCAAGAAAAGCAGCAGTTTGTTTGACAGATAAACCACTTATAAACCACTATAACGTTTTGTTAGATCTATCTCTCTTTTTTACCATTCTAAGGGTAACTTATAGTAAGATCATAATTAAATATTAATAATGTAAAATTTTGGTGTAGGATAATTTTGGAATACGGTGTAAAAAGAATAGAATTATATTTACATATTGTAATGACTAGGGCTATGTCAACAGCTTATTCTTTTCATTGTTTTTACTCTTGCGTGTGTATCCGTTGATATCTTATATGCCTTTATATAGAGTAATTTGGTTCTCGGTTGATTAACTGTGTCTAACTGTGTCGAATATATAGTCGAGAGTCAAAACAATGAAAAGAATATTCTGTTGTCATAGCCCTAGTAATGATTTGGCAACTGCCGCTTGGCACGTCTACCGGCGTGGGGTGGATGTATATAGAGTTTATAACATTTATTGTTTTTGAGCAAATTCAAATTCTATTGAATTTCGTTTAAAAAAGAACTTTTTATGCTTGATTGATTGCTTTCATGTCAACCTTTCTTTGGTTGATTTCTCGTGGCGGTTTTTGGATTGTAAATGCTGACTTTTATAGGTGTTCGGGTATGCTTACAACGAATATCACAGTTAAATTTTGAGATGATAAGTCGTTTACCAGATATGAAAACATATGATATCCAACGTAATAGCTAATGTAGTCCCTAGCAGCCATTTTCTTTTCACAACCGAGTAAATAGTCATGCGCATGAGTGTAACTGAAGGAGACCACAAAGCAAATATTTTTCACCCCAATGAAAAAAAAAAAATGGGATGTTTATTCCGAAAGCCGTTCTTTATACAGGGAGCTTGGAAGTGTTTACTCTGAAAGCCGTTCTTAACATGGGGAGGTTGGGGGTATTTATTCTGAAAGCCGTTCTTAACATGGGAAGGTTGTGAGTTATTCTTAGTCGTCCTGAACTTCTTTCCCTTGCACCCAAGCAGTGCCGATTCAGGAGGGGTGTGGTTAGACATTGCGCAACCCTTGCTACACAATGACACGCGCAGCTGCTCCTACAGTGGTCATCCTTTGTCTTTTTAGGCTGAACGGAGGCATCGAATCGTTGAAGGAATAAAATAGAAAATATATATAGAGATGTCTCCGTCTCATTCCTTTACAAAAAGATAAGAAATTATTTTTAGAAAAAGAAAGGCTATTTAGTGAAAAGAAAATTATGTAAAGGGAACAGGAGTAATCATTTAATTTAAAGAAAAATAACATTATATAAACTGTTAAGGCTAAACTATAAATATTTCCAATTTCAGAATCTCGAGCAATATTTACGTATTAACTGGAAAAAAAAAGAAAGAAGAAAAAAATACACAGGAACCTGAAATTAGCTTGGGCTTTTTTTTAATAAAACTATACTTTGAATTTGTCCCCTGTTGTGGAAGATTTACTTAAGAAAATTATAAACTTTTCATTGAATTGTGTTTTCAGTTATGAGGGATTTCCGGCAAAACCCCCCCCCCCAACTAATTGTAAAATATATTTATCGTCTGAAAAAACTAAAAAATCAAAAAGAAAATTTTTATTTTCCAAGCCTGTAAATAAATATTCGGATTCTGCTTGCGGTAAGATACGTTTAAATATATTAAAAATAATACAGATAATCGCATTTATTTATACAAATACGTAGTGGCGGCTCGTGCCTAAGATTAGTGGGGTTATTGCTTCAAAAAGTTTTATATATTGTTTTAATATTATGGAAAAAGATAACAGATAATCGAATATATAAATAAATATTTATACACATAATAGCAAATATTCAAATATATAACAAATACAAATAATCAATCAGAAAAGGATAATACGCAAACACTTTTTTATTAAAAATATTCTTTTAAACTGTGTACGCTTTACAGAATAATAAAATAATATATAAATTTATTCATTTTAAAATTTACGGATTAAATAAAAATTTGCCTTTTTCTGCAAGCAAACAAACGAAAAACATTTTTAAAATACATTTTATTTACAATTTTTTAATCATTTATTTTTTTGTTATAAAATCAAATAACTCTGAAATTTACTTGCTTCCTCGTGAGGGCAAATTTAGGGGTTTACTATTTGAAAAGAGCGTTTTATTTACGAAATTTGTTTTAACTAAAAATGTATTTATAACAAAACGCATTTGTAAATACAATACAAAATAAAAAAAGTTTACATTTTTGTATATTGGGCAAACAAACAGAAAATATTTAAAGATACATAATTTTATTTACATCTCCTTTTACAACTTACTTTTTATATAAAAGGAACAAACAAACTTGGCTATTTACTGACCTTCCCATGCATGCAAAGTAAGACATGAGGTCAAATTTAAAGATTTATTATAAGAAAATAGGGCGTCATATATTAGATATCTATATACAAGCAATATGAAAAATCGGATTTTAACGTACTCCCCTCCTAAGAAATAATAAAATTGCCTCAGTCTAGAAGGATTTCTATTACTTTTGTTTGTATTATTATTCATCGGACGACTGTTCTCATATGGAGTATGATTTTCGCAACGGTTTTATCGATATAACCTCCGCCCTTCTTCATGTGTATCTTGTCGAAGTTAGGAATGTTTCACATTTTTTAATGCGTATTATCTGTCTCATCAGCTAACAAGTTCAATCTAAAGTTTAAAAATGCATAACTATAAAAACAGTTTTTTACTAACACGTTTTAATTTTTAAAAAAATTATAAATAAAACCCCGTTTTTCAAAGTGTAAAACTTCTAACATCGTCTTCGTGGGAGGCAAATAAATGATAATTATTTTATATATATAAAAAATACAAGTTGAAAAGATTTCTAACTAAAATGTATTTTCAAAATTATATGCTTCTTCGTTTGTTTGCTTATAGAAAACAAAATGTATTTTTTTTCTTATTCTGTAAAGTTTAGTTGCTACAAAATAAATAGCATGTAAAACTACTTAAAAACAAAGAAACAAACAAATAGTCAAGTAGGTGTAAAAGTAACTTTCATTTTCATGGAAACATTTATTTATTGTATGTTTGATTTTTACTGTTAATCACGTGTTGGCTTTACTGCGAAATCCCCGAATACTTTTAATTAAAAATAAATGGTTTTGCATATTACATATTTTCGTCTGCTACCGAATTAAATCGCAACGTTGAAAGTGTGCGTATTAAAAAAAACAATATTTTATTTATAAGAACACGTTATAAGCGCGTTTTGATCATAAAAAAAATTTGTAAATAAGCCTCCTTTTTTAATAAAAAATGTTACAATAAACACAGACACACAATCTAACGCAAACACCGAATCTCGCGACCGTCTGAATGCGGAACTGCGAGAAGCCACAGTTTACCCTCGGCCTTTATCGGCTGTCTAAAGCACGCATGCGCACAAGAGAATTTCACTTAGAAGTGTAACTGCGAATTTCGCAGCTTCAAGCAATGTTTATTTTTATTTTATACTAACGGCTGCGCCGCGTCGGCACACACAACGCCGAGTCAAACATAAAATCGAGTACACTCAACATCAAGTACTCTCAACATCGTCTTACCATCAACGCTTACCTTGTGAACTCGGAGTATGGGAAATTCCCATATGCACAAAACAAAATCACTGAAAAAATAAAAATACCCTAATTAAGAGTAAGGATAATGAGTAAACGTTGGATAAAATGATGGTATTACGAACTTGCCAGGATTCGAACCTGGAATCTTATTCATTGTGCCACAAGTCCTGTCCGTATGCCGAAAGATGTTACAGCGATTGTATACAGACAATGCTAAATTTCGTTGACATGGGCAGGTAACTTTTTATACAATTGCACGAAACGGCCCCAGAACCCTTATTTCGGGCTTTTTGTGTGACTCGAGATTGTTCGTTACGAATCACATATAGATAAGGACAATCTAGAGACTCACCCCTTTCAGGGAAAGAAAAAAATTCAATTCGGTGCATCCGTTCGAACGTTTTATTGTGTTTATACACACACATAAATAAACAAATAAACATTTAGAATTTTATTAAAGTATAGATAGATGAATAGTTACCGGCATTAATCTTAAGAATTTTATAATGTACAAATCGAAAGAAAAAATAAAATAATAATAATTAAAAAAAAACAGACTATTATTTTTGATTTTATCGTTAATATTGTGAAGAAATAACTTGGGGTGCTGCAGTTCCACAGCCCCATACACGAGCCGCCACTACAAATACGTGATGGCAAAAGTTTATAAAAAATGACTTGGTGCCATCAGCTAGAATCGAATCCAAAACATTTAGCGTTCCAACTGCGTCCTCTACCGATGTTTTATCGAGAGAAACATAATCAAGTCTAAATATTAACACACTGGAGAAATGAATTTTATGTGAGCATGCGCGATTTAGTCATTAGCTTTTCACCAATGACAAGCAAATCTGATTTTTCTCACTGTGACTAAGGGTGAGATCCGAATAGCCTGTCCATGGTGTTACAATCTCGTGGGGTATATGTGTACGTAATTTACCCAACAAATTTTCACAATTATCTATTGATTTTTCAATAGATCTTTCACATATCAAATCAAAAAAATATAAGAATTACTGCTAGATATAAACAAAATATCTAGAATAGTGGAACATATGTTATTAATTTCGAGAGAAATTTCTTTTCCTCAAAAACAGGTCTGCTAGACAGTCTCACTCTTTTCCTTGCATATATGTGCATAGTGAGTTCTCTGCTAGTAGATTGATGTAGGTTGTGTGTCCACTCTCCACTAAGCTACATCCCTGCTTTAGCATCTACAAAAGGACCTTGCTGACAATTTCATCGTTAGCTCTTCAGCAGTGACCAGCAAATAAAGTTCTTTCTCTTCCTAAACAATACTGAAATCCGTGAAACATATCCTTAGAGCTGCTAAAAAGGGGGGGGAATAATAGTTATAACTCTGTGATTCATTTTATTTTTGTTATGGTCGAGGGATGAGATTGGTTACATTGAAAACAAAAGAAGTGAAATGCGTGGTCTTCTTGAAGATGGCCCAACTCATTTTCTGAGTGTTTCGTAATTTGGTCACATTTGGCACGATTCTGCGATAGTTTCGAGAAATGGGGCATTTCCGATATTCTTAACAGTGAAAGGAAGTAATTGTCTGTTGAGTGTCTGTACAGCCTGGGGCTTATCTACTTCAGACGATTGATTGACTCGCTTAATCATAAATTGTCATTTGCTTATGATTTCGCTGCGTTGTTCTTTCCTGTTAAGTTAAACTTGATTCTTGTCTAAATTTGCTAAATTGTTTGCTCAACAAGTTTTATAAAAGCTTACACTAACAAAACAGAGACACATTATTTAGACACATGTTAATGCGTGTTGCACCAGTCCAAATGAATATGTATACACTGTCTCACTAAGAAAATGCAAACATACTAATGTATACATATAACTTCATGCCTATTCATTTACATTCACATAAACGCACACGGTGCCAGCCAAAATAAACATCTGTGCTTAATTCTTTTTTATTTACCTTTCTTTTATCAGAACGTTCTCGAACTGTTTGAATTCTTATTCTATATGGACACTTATGTTATCTAGTCTTAAGTGTGCTGGTGCGATTGATAGAATTAGAAGTGGAGGGAGTAAGTTTGAGAAACTTCGGCCATTAATACTCAGCAGAGCGTTACCTCTGCGACCGAGAAAAGAGGTTTTTTTTCTTTATGGGATTGCTTCAGACAGATCATGAAGCCACTTAATGTAAGAGGTTTAAAAAATGAAAAATACTACTTAAAGGTGAAAAAAAAACAACCAATGATATGTATGAGATGGATTGATTATGATCCAGAAAAAAGCAATTCATTCCCCTTTGTCAGAAACGCCGCTCTCGGTATGTGAGAACTAAAGGACAAAAAAAAAGTTATAGAGCTGCTGAGAGTAAACCTAAGATACATTTTCTACTCTATTGTCATACATGTGTATGCAGTGTGATACTTGAAACCTATGAGGGTTGAGGATATGCATTGCATGGAGAGAAATAATATAAGAATAATACTGAGATTTTTACAATTAGGTATGAGCTATAAAATATATTGTGACGCCGGAAAGAGGAACGAAACAGAACACAGTTAAAAAGTTATAATAAAAGCTTTTCATATTACTTGGATTCTTTGGACAACTGGTCCTATCTAAAGGTTTATTTACGCAACATTTCAGTCGATGTAATCTCCGATCTTCTTCAGATATATCTTGTTAAACTCGGGAATGTTTCTGTCGAAATCAGGAATCTGCATGAGATGTTGAACAAAGCTCTTTATTTAATCCACGGGGTTAGCATGCTTTCAATGAATAAAGTCTGTACCGTTCCAGGTGAACATTGTCTGAAGATAGCGGTTTCAATCCTACCCAAGCAAGCCAGAGGAGTAGTTTGCCAAAACGTGGTGTTATATTATGAATACGCGTATGGTGGCGAGAAGGAACCAGAAAAACAATATATTTTAAGCGATTGATTTTTCAATCGTTTATTTTAAAAAAAAAAACTTAACGAAAGAAAAAATAAACTAAAGTGTTCAAAGTTCGTAAGGATGTGAGAAAGTTCTGGAAAGAAGATTTTTGGCGTTAAGTTAATGTCTGTAACTTCTTAGGAGAGAAAAGTCGGACGCTAATCGGAAACAAAATGAAATAAGAAATGTAAATGTTGATTCTCGCTGTTTGGTGCTTCCATGTGGAGAATTTAAGTGCGTGGCGCACGCAAAAGAGGTTGTTTGTTTAATGTTGGAAAACCCAATGAAGTCAATGATTATGGCTTGACTTCGACTGACTGACTGTGGCTGACTGGTGGTTTGGGCGCATTTGCCCCCTTTTATCGTGGACAGGCCGGCTCCCAGGAAACTGTTAGGGAAAATATTTTAAAATTGTGTTGCCTTCCCTGTGACGACAGGTTCTTTCAACTACGTCGGCGCACAAAGGCAGAGTTTTAGTTTTTACGATCGCGAAAATTGCGTGGGTGTATACAGCAGCTGTATGCGACACTGAAACGTTCCACGATGTATTCGCTGCTCCTGCTAATTTTGTTATTTTCTCACAAAGAAAGCTTCACAAATCGAAATGAGATCTCGTACTCACTTCGTAACAGTGGTGAGACAATAACTATGGAAGGCGGTAATTACTAGGGATAAAATTACTAAAATTTGACTTCCTATCTGGTCGCAGTTTAATCACCTTAAGTAGGCCAGAGGATGAGTTAGCTGAAACCTAGTGAAACAATAAGTACGAAGATGAGGACAATAGTACACAAAAAATGAATGCACGAATTATGAAGCCTCATCTCAGAGGATTCCATAAAGAAAAAATACTTCAGCAGAGTATAATGATATCAAGTAATTTTATGGTCATCATTGTTTATCTTTTGAGTCATCAATCTTTTGCCACTCTCTTTATGCCAAGCTTTTCTTTTTCATTTTGCTTTTCAAATGTTTCAATAGAGTTTTGCATCTGTCTCACCATGTTTTATGAGCTATGCATCACAGTTTATCAAATGCAAAAGATCACTCAAGGATAAGGTTCATTAGTTTGTCAGATTTATATTTGATTTGCAAAACATGTGAGGCTTCACTTAAAATGAATCCAGAAACAGACCTCAGCAATCAGCACTGATGCAGATAACACAGCCGATATAGTTTTGTTCACGAATAACACTGCTGATGCCGAAACCCTGTTATGCAAGCTAGAAAAGTCTGCAAATGACATTGGTCTCCACATTAATGTGGATAAAGTTTATAGCTTTCAATGCTGAAGGGGATGTCAGGGCTCTGGTTGGAACAACACTGAAAGAAGTCGCTGAGTTTACGTATCTGGACAGCAATATAGTTTCCACAGGGAGAGATATCGAAATTCGCATCTCAAAAGCGTGGGCCACATTGGATGGGCCATGGTCAGTATGGACTTCAAGGCTAACTGACAAACTGAAAAGGCAGTTTTCAGGGTAGTGGTAGAATCAGTCCTTGTATATGGTGCTACATCCTGGATAGTTACCAAAAGATTCGAAAGAAAACTAGACGGCACATACACCCATATGCTACGAACAGTATTAAATATATCTTGGCAAAATCATCCCATGAAGCAGCAACTTTATGGCAACCTACCTGCCATATCTAATACCATCAGGGAGAGACGCCTACAATTTGCCGGTCACTGTCTGAAAAGCAAGCATGAATTAGTGAGTGATGTATTGCTATGGACTCCATGACACAGACGCACAAGCAAATGACGACCTAGTGGTCTCCTCCCGTCACCTATATACTAGCAAACGCCAACCAATTTGTATACAGCAAAGTTCACCTCTCACCAATCCTTGCAGCTACAAAATCGCGTTTCCCATAAGACAGACTCACCCTAATGGTGGTGTTTCTCCCTTCGGATCACTTACTGCCATACACGCCAGACACAAGCGAACCCTCTTACGTCGAGAGCTAAGGTTAGTTTCACTTTCATGTCCACAAGGGACAACATCTTGAGGATTGATTGATGGTCGAAACTGTGTTAACATTGTTGTAGTCAGCTGGAAAGTAGCACTGTGGATATGTGTTCCACAGACAATGTAGTTCTTGGAAAGAAACTTTGCTCATGGAAGTTCCGTTTAGTTTTAGGCAAAAAGAGGAAGAAATAAATTATAACAACAGAATAGTGGAAGACTTGCAAATTCTCTTCAGTGCAAACAAAGCTGTGGAAAAAGGAGGAGGACATCCGCCAATAGATTTCAATTTTGCTTTTGTACTAGTTTACTGAGAAACCATTTAAACAATCGGTGGACTGAGCAGAATATTACTTAAGAGAAATTGATTATCGAAGACGACAGCTTAAACAGTATTTGTTTACATTAGAATTGAAAACGACCATGTTGTAGTCGGTTGGGAAGCAGGCACGTGCTATTTTGTTTCATAAATGGGATAATTTAGCTAAAAAACTTTTATAGAATTTCTGTTAGGTTTTTGGTAAAGAGGGAGAAAAACGTTCATTGCTGTGGTTGTAGAGACGAGTTCTTTCTGTGAATGTTTTTCTGTAGGAAGCCAGAAATTAGACCTCTGTTAAACATCTATAATGAACATGATTATACAGCAGAGAGAGGATATCAGCATCTTTTCAGAGCAAAAGCGACCGCAGGGAAAAGAAGAAATCATGCCCCACTAGATTGTGAAGTTGGTTTTGAACTCTGTCTTTTACATAATGAATGACCCTATCTTGGAAAATGAATACATCAGCTAGTGTTAATCGTTACAAGGGTTGAAGTAAATACAGGTCGAAGTGACACAAAGTTTTGGAAATAAACGAGTGCCAGTGAAAGAAACAAGAAGAGATGTCATACTATGTTAAAGAGGTCAAAAGTAGAATAAAACAAAGAAATGTCAGTGACATGACTCATGACGTCACAGATATCAGGTTTGAGAGAAACAATGGTTTTCAAATCAGTTTTGCCTATTGGACGCGTACCAGTCAGATCACCAACTCCTGCTGAAACAAATCACTGAAACAAAACTTTGATAATCGCCAAGAGCGAAACGGCTTTCTAAGGTTACTGTTCAATCTGTCAATCCATTCTTTATAAAGATGCTTAATTAGTTAAAAAATGCTAGTCTTTCACTCTGATGTTTAAAATTGTTCTCCAATAATAAACACTGAAAATTCTTAATAGTCTTTAGTCTCCTTTCTGTCCACATATAAAGACTTTTAATGGCAAGATAACATCTAAAGGTAAGAAAAAGTACCCCAAGTGGCACCTCTTGATATATGACATCTTAGGACTACCTGGCTCATCTAGGGGTAGCCTTATTTAATATGGAATTTTTATCGTATTTGCTAAGAAGCTTTTATTGTTTTTACACTTTCAAAATAATACTAGCAGGGTGACCCGACATTGTCCGGGATTTAACGAAAGATTCAGAAACCCATATTTTTATTGCCATCGAAATTGATGAAATGACTCATTTTTCAATCACATCGATGGATTGCCTGCTCTAATCGGGGACCCATCTTGATGCAGATGGAGGAAGCTTCGCATGATTCTCTGTGTGACTATGCTCACAGTATATTGTAGGCTAAATTGCACTGTAGAGAACCTACTGTTGATTTTATACATTTTTTTATTTATATAATAGTTTGCATTAAAGTTTAAAAGGAAATGGTCGAATGTCATGCTTCAATTCTTCTCTAAACAAACAAATTCATTTCGAATGCGACCCTGTCATATCAAAGTAACTACTGTTGATTTCATATGTTGGGTCTTTCTGCTTGTGCGGTTATAAAACTTCTCAAATGCACTTGTGATGTTAGGCTGTATAACGAGTTAACTTTAGTCAAAATCGCCTGTTCTTTCTTTCATAAGATTATTTTGATTATCAGTTGTCGATACTTATCGGAGACATTCCGACACAAAGCCTAGCTAAGAACACTGCCAGGCACATAAGGTATATTTGTGTGAAATTTCATGAAAATCGGTCGATCAGTTTTTGCGAAAGGAACTCACAAAGTTCTTTTTATATAATAGTTATTGTACTATGAGTACCTTATTTCTTGGATAGGATAATGTATTAGTACGTCATTTCTAAGATATAGATGAAACTACTCGATAATTTTACATAATTTTCTGCTGTGCTAACTTTTCCATATGTTACAGGTGAGAGTTTGTTTTTATATCAGCGTGCTATAGTAAAGAAGCACCTCATTTCTTATATAAATGTACTACAACTCGAATAAATTACATGATTTTCGGTTTTGATTACTTTTATGTAGGTAGAAAGTAAGATTTCCTTTGTTTTTCATATGGGTACTATACTGTACAAGTACCTTATTTCTTGTGTAGAATACTGCACATGTACCTTATACATTGAGTAAGATACTGTACAAGTAGTTTTTTTTTCTAATTTAAAAATGAAAGAACTCAATACTTTTATGAAATTTTCTGTTGTGCTAAATTTTCTGTGCATTAGGGGTAAGAATTTGTTTTTTTTTTAATCTGGGTGCTATAGTGAAGAAACACATTATTTTTCATATGTAAGTTATACTACTCGAATATTTAACGGGATTTATGGTTTTAATAACTTATGTACGTCACAGGTAACATATTCTTTGTTTTTTCATGTGAGTACTCTACTGCACAAATACCTTATTTCTTAGGTAGGATACTGTGCAAGTACCTTATTTCTGATATAAAGATGAAATTACTCGATGAATTTACATAAGTTTTTCATATGAGTACTATATTGCTTAGGTAGTATTTCTTGTACACATAAATACATTAACAAAGTAAGTGACCATTGTATGTGATTTTTGGAATATGACATCTACAGACATATACAAACATACATTACATATAATTCATAATGATCAGTTAATTAGTTTTGGAGTGGATCTAAGACACAAAAATATATAATCATATACACATAATTAAAATTCATAATGATCGGTTAATTAGTTTAGGAGTGAATCCAATACATACAAATATATCAGCATATACTACATATTCATAACGATGAGTAAATTAGTTTATGTGTGAATCCAATAATATAAATATATAATCATATACCCGTAATTAAAATTCATAATGATCGGTTAATTAGTTTAGAAGTGAATCCAATACATACATATATATAAACATATACACATCCTAAAAATTCATAATGATCGGTTGATTAGTTTAGGAGTGAATCTAATAAAAAGAAATATATAAACATATACCCGTAATTAAAATTCATAATGATCGGTTAATTAGTTTAGGAGTGAATCCAATAATAGAAATATACAGACATATACACATAAATAAAATCCATAATGATCAGTTATTTAGTTAAAGGCGGTGTCTGCGGGGGGGGGGCTTGAATCTCAAAGACCATATGTAGGGGCAACCTCACATATAAGACCATTGCCCTTGAGCAATCGGTTATTGGTCACTGTAGAGGAAACCCTTCATACCAATTGTCACTATCCAGTTCCCTCTCGGGGGAACTGTTCCCCATCCACTTCAATCTCCACATTAAAAAATGGCCTTGTGCCTAATTTGCTGAGTGGGGAAGCAAATAAATACAACAATGCATAGAAATATATAATCATAAACACATAATTAAAATTCATAATGATCGGTTAATTAGTTTAGGTTGGTTGGTTGTTGTTTTACGGCATATCAACCCTTTTCAGGTTATTTAATGCCGAATCCAAAGATTTTGAAGAAAATTTTTTTAATAGAATATATTTGCTGTTTTCAAGTCGGATTCTATTTAACCCATAGTTGGGACCCTGACAGGTACTACCACTCCGGGTCAGAGAGGACCTGGGAGCAATGGCAATTAAAAGGTGGATCCACACTCCCCAAACCCCGCAAGCTCGGGCCTCACCACTGGATATAGCTTAAGATCATATCCAGGATCACTATTAGTTTAGGAGTAAATCCAATACAAAAAAATATAGAATCATATATACATAAATATAATTGATAATGATCGGTTAATTAGTTTAGAAGTGAATCCAATAATAGAAATATATAAACATAAATAAAATTCATAATGATAGGTTAATTAGTTTACGAGTGAATTCAATACAAAATTTCATTACTTGATCTATTTACGTGATTATTGGAATGTAACAACTAAGCCGAAATATAATATATCCTATATACACCTCGTGCCAGAATTATATGCAAATCGATATTTTTGTTCTAACTCCGATAGTTTTAATGAAAATTTGTTAAATTTAGTACGTTATATGGCAACACTAACACAAGCGCAGATCTAAAATTTTAAGCTAATTAGCACAGTAATAAACAATTACCAGCCATTTTGGTGATTTGCATTTTTTTTCAACATGCCAACTTTATATGCAAACCAATGCTAAAACATGGTGAAATGCTAAAAGGTCATCAAAACATTGATTATTCTAGGAATTTGTAAATTGAGAACAACAATAATAAAGAACAAACAACTTCAATATGGTTTCATAGTACAATCAATATCTTATATAATTGCCATTTTTATTGACAAGAGCAAACAGACTTTGGTCCATTGAAGATGTCAAACTTTGGATTTCATCTGATGAAATGTCTTTGGCAGCAGTCAGAATAGCATTCCAAAGGTCATCGTTGGAGTTGTACTGCCTTCCTCTGGAGTAAATATATTTTGTTCCAAGATGCTCTACAGATTTTCGATAGAATTTGAATCTGGAGAACAGGCTGGCTATCGCACTATTTTCCCATGTCTGGCAAACTCTCTCCAAGTATTCAGTGGCTATCCTTGCAGAATGAGACGGTGCATTATAATGCATGAATACCATCTTTTACTGGAATGTCAAATTCTGTTTCTTATGCCAGGGTTTCAAGTGTTCCTTAATGAAGTCAATGTAGAGTTTGGCGGTAATTTTCACTCCATCTGCGACTCTGAATCGTGCTACCAGTTCATTGCCAATGATTGCAGCCCAGAACACCACACAACCACCTCCTTGTTGACGCCTGATCCTTTGGGGGCGTAGACCCTCATTATGGTACCATCCTCCCCTCCACCTATTGGTTCCATGTACAGCAAAAACATTTTTCTGTATTTTTTTATATAAAAGTGTTCTTGTATAATTATTACGTAACATTTAAAAGTCAAAAATATCAAATTTAAAAAAGAAAGAAAAAATGGTGTAGCTCGAAACCGTAAGACTGCGGTTAGTAATCCATTACGCTTTCCACTGCACCAAAGAGACAACCGCTTACAAACACATGTAAATTTACTAAATAAATAAATGTATGTTACAGATCGTGCACATGCACAGAACGACGCCATGGTACAATGCTCGTCAAGTTGTCATTTTTTTCAAGTTTGAACCCCTTTTTTGAATCCCTTACAAATTGTTTTAACCGATTAAATACCTCTAATAAAATTCTGCACATTATATGCAGTCTTTTGAGCTACTGTACCCTGTCAAGCAACCATCCGTCTAGGAGGAGATACATCTTGAAAAACGGAAACAAACACACACACATGCACGCACAGACATAGTGAGATTTTTATATAAGATTACTACAAGGGCCCGGCAATATTATTTGGACACTTTAGTATTCGACTTTCCAAGTACCATACAGTGGCGAAATTCCTTCAATAGAATAGTATAAACATATAAAGGCAATACCTGTAATAAGAATGAAAGAAAATCGATTAGGTAAGGGAAAATATTTAATTTTCATCATTTTTTACAAAACACACGCAACATTATTTTTCGGACATCGTTGAAAAACTATTAATAGTCTGTAATATCACCTTTCTTCTCAACAACTTTTATCAATCTCTCTTCATTATTATCAAACATGTGCACAATAACATCTGTACGTGTTTCTGTTAGTTGTTTTTTGGCATCTAGTATTCGTTCCATAGTTGAGTCTCTTTCATTATTTCAGGTCCATCATAGACAAGTTGTGAAAGCATTTCCCAAACATTTTCCATTAGATTTAAATCTGAGATTTTTGCAGACCATTCCAAAGTAGTCTTATTCATTTTCCTCATCAATTCTTTCATGAGTTTTGACACATGGATGCTGCAATTGTCTTGCTGTAGAACGAAATCGTTCCCCCATCTCTCTTTTTATCATTGGTAGGGCTTTCTTGTCCAGCAACTGTTTGTAGCTTTCGTTGTTCTGTTGTCCTTTCAGCCACTCCAACCATATATTTTCATCAGCAAAGATCATACACCAAACCATTACTCCTCCTCCCATCTGTCGTTTGTTCAATACAACAGGCTCACCCCTTTTCGACCAAGTACAACATCCATCGGGCCCATCAAACTTGAAACGCTTCTCATCAGTAAATATAACCTTCTTAAAGTCAACATGCTTTGTTAACCACCTTTTAGCACTCTTCAGTCTTGCTGCTTTGTGTTTCTTTGTTAGTGTAATTTTTTTCTTAGCCTTTGCATATTCAAACCAATCCTATGCAGCGTTCTTTGTATTGTTTGGACGTTTACATCCAATTCACATTTCTCCTTCACGTTTCTTGCTGTAACTTTTTCTCCAGATGTCAAAAGCCGTGTCAGTCCTCTTCATTCTCCTTTCAGTCCTCTTGCGAATTGATCTTTTTCGTCCTCTCTTCTTTTTCCACTCGCAGTTTGTCTCCAGCATGTATTTGACCGTTGATTTTGACAGATTCAAATCCATGGCGATCCTTCTGATGCTGAAGCAATCTTCCCGCTTCTTCCCTGCCAAACCAACGACTTCTTTTGAATGCATTTTACCTCATTAGACTTATAATTGCCAGTAGAATAGAACAGATAATTGATTCTAAAGATGACAGCTAAGTGTACAAGCAGAAAATTTGCATACAGCAACATATACATGAACATAGCTCTTAATAAAATAGGATTATTTGTCATGTCTGAAAAATAGTGTAGCACAAGTTTTTGCAAAAATCACAAGAAACAAAAATTATCAAAGCCAAACTAAAAAAATTGATTACACTTACAATCTCAAAAGTCTTTGACACAAGTAACCACCTTGAAGTACATTTTTCAAAGTGTCTGAAAAATATTGCCGGGCCCTTGTATATAACAAGGTCATTGAAATGAATGACAAATACAACAAATAGAGAGAGCGATTATACATGGGTTTAACTATCAACTATGAATAACTTACGTATAATGCCGAAAAGCGTACTCTCCTCGTTTTTATAGTAAGTGAAAAGGTCCAGTGTTGTTTGTACAGTGGCCACCATAAAAATTTGTTAATAAATTAGTTGATTACTTTAATGTTAAAATACTTTTGTTAAGCAGTAATGCTTATTCTTGAAGAATTACATAACTTAAATTAATTTTACTTGTCTTTTTTAATTCCGTTTAAACGTATGTGTAACCCTCGTTTTAATTTCTTTTCCAGATGGTTCCAGTTGAGATCGAAAGAAAATAACGTATCAACTCAATTGAAATTTGAATGAAAATAATCTCTGCCTTTTTGTGGATGCCATTCAGAATTCTAATAAGCTAATTTGGATATAATGATCAAGGAATTGGAAATTGTAAAGGCTATCTCGTTGAGCCTGCAAGGTTATATTGACCTTTATTATGCGGCACAAATACACTTCCGGTTCTAATTCATTATATGTCAACTTGTAAAATATTGCCAGTCACCACTCAGAGGAATGACGTAAATGTAAAAGATAAATGTTTAGTTCTTGCATTCTTTCAACATGTTCAGAAACCATATTAATTTACTCAGACCGTTTCATATGACTAAAAACGATATTGCTAATATGTTATATTGATGTTGCCTTAAAGGGTTTTATTACTTTTTAGACTTTCTCACAGAATTCAAATGTAATAAATTAAAATAAAACTAATAAAAATCAAATAATTATTCTGAAACAAAAATAAAGTGAAATAAAACAAGACCAGCCTGCGTGGTCACCTTCTGGTGCTGCATGTGAGATGATGCCACAAAAAATAGTGAAGAAATCATTAATGTGAAAAGTGTAAAGGGGCAACGTTGCCTTCCCTTTTTCGCCAAGTTTAAGAAAAATCTAATGGATGGAGCAAAGATTATGGGGTAAAAAGTGTCACTTTTTGCAAGTTGGGGGCATTTGGGACCCCTTTTGAGCTCCTGGGAATGCTGAATTCCAGTGGAAATGGATAGACTGTTACATTTCATGCCTTAAGACGTATATTTGAATTCAGCACCATGGAAAACCACTATATAGACATACATATCAAGTTTTTGTAGTAATATGAAAAAATGCTCCAAAAAGGCATGTTTTTTAGCCCTAAAAATGCGAGAGGGATGTGAACCAAAATTTTGCCAGGGTCATTCATACTGAATTTATATTAAGAACAATTGCCTCCACATTTTGCCTAAGTTTTAGAAAAATCTAATCGATGGATTAAACGCTATGGGGCAAAAAGTGTCATTTTTTACCATTTGGGGGCAATTTTGACCTCTTTTGAGCCCCTGAGTACGCCGAATCCCAGTGTAAATGGATAACGGTGCAGTTTCAGTCCGTCATATATTTGAGTTGACCACCGTGAAAAAACACTATATAGTAAGACATATCAAGTTTTTTTTGAGAAATATGAAAAGGGGTGTTTTTAGAATTGAAAGTCCCCAGGGACGCGAACCAGAATTTTGCTAGGGTCATTCATACTGAATTTATATTAAGAATAATGGCCTTTACATTTTGGCCAAGTTTCAGAAAAATCTAATGGGTGGATCAAAATTATGGGACAGCACATGTCATTTTTGGCCATTTGGGGTCATTTTTTACCTCTTTTGAGCCCATGGGGATGCAAGGGAAATGTTTGCAAAATAAATTTTTCTACATCTATTTAATAAAATACAATTTGTAGCAAATCATCCAGACTAATGGACGCACGGACGCCACTGAAGCATAGGCCTCTCTCCAATAAATCGCGAAAACAACAAAAGGTTTTGCGCTTATGTTATGGAATTATTAAGGTAAGGACTACTAATTCGTATTTTTTGTGGTTTCACCCCAAACAAGGCACAGTACAACTTTAATGTATGGAGATACTATCGGGGACATAAGATGCTATGGAGGGAGATGAGCAGCAAGATGTCTGTTCACATTATACTTGAACTTCTGCATGAGTACAGTTGGGAAAGCAGGAATCCGGAAAGGACTTCCAAAGTCTAGTAGTTCTAAGGAAGAAACTATTAGAGTAAAGGCTTTCTTTCATCTACGGTTCTCTACTGTGTAGGGGTGGGATTTAGTTGCCTGTTGGGTTTCTCAAGGGTATTTTTATCGAGATGGTACAAGGGATTCTAGTTTTTCGGAACATTCAATATTAAAATACTTATAGAACAGGCAGAGTAATGCGACATTTCATGGGTGGAACAGAGGTTAAAACTTAGATGATAGTTCAGGACCTATCAGATTGGCAGCTCTCTTTTGAATCCTGTCCAGGAGCGAGAGACTAGTAGCAGATGCACCAGCCCTAATGTGACACAATACTCCATACATGGGCGAATGGTGGCCTTGTAGAGGTACAGGATACTTTTAGGTGTAAATAACTTTCTAACACGGTAAAGAGAGCCCACCTTTTTCACAGCAGCCTTGGCGATGTTCTCAATGCTTCTGCTTCAACTCATGTTCCCTGTGAACGTTAATCCTTGTAGTTTGAAGGAAGTACTTTCAGGTAATGTGCCTTTTGTCATTGCTATTGGTAGTTGAGAAGATTTCTTGTAATTGTTGAAGTCTTGGCAGCATCGAATGTGACCATCCATTTTTGTCCTCATTCCACTACAAATTGGAGGTCTTTCTCTAGTGCTTCTGCTATTTCCTTAGATATGTGTTCATTTGTTTTCCCCTCGTGCCTGTTATATAGCATGGTGTTATCGGCAAATATACCCATCTCAGAAACAGTTTTATTAGGTTTTGGTCTACTATTCTCATCCTAGATGGATTCTAAACAGATTTCCTCAGGCAAGGAGGCCGACCCATCTGTTTTTCAACTTGTTGGCCGAATCTACGATTTCATGTCTTTCACGTTGGTTGCTATCTGTATTCTGAGATTGATTTCAGGTGATCTGTGCACACTATGTAACAAATTCCAAAGATTTATTTACATTCATTGTTTGAATTAGTTATAGTAAGAAACAGTTATACATTGCATATATTGCCAAGTAGCAGCCAGTGAACAATTGAGCATCAAACGGCCGTTATCCATTGGGCAGACCAGGGCAATAATGAGCAGCTACAAGGTAGTGACTAGGCTTGTAGAGATTATCGATTCAGCCATTGTTGTTACATTTTAACATAGACCCACACATTGCATGCAGAGACAGTCGAAAATATATATTTAACTCAGCTTTTTCAGTTGAAATAAAAGGAATTTATTCACGATACTTTCCAAAATAGCACATTGGATCTTGTTTTAAAAGTCTCTTAGTTCGCCATGTAGTTGACAAAATTTGTCGTGTCAAACACATGCTTTAAATATTTCTCACACCACTACATGGCTGCATGCCAACATGTCTTATTGGTCACTCTCTCACTGGGCGCGTGTTTCGCCATCATTTGCCACCCATGTGTGTCCTTTTTTTTCTCTGCTTTCCTTTTCCTTCTTTTACTCCCCTGTGACATCAGCTCGTGCAATGGCAAAGTCATTTGCATATACGTCAAGTGGCTGCTGCTGCAGCTGCTACTAAATATGCGTCAGCTATTTTGTTACCGAAAAATAAATAGGCTGCCTTTTCGGCTGAAGAATAGACATGGATGCTGATTGAATGGCTATCAATTAATACCAAGTGTTCACTTGGCTGATTTGCAAGAAGATGGTAAAATTCACTCGAATGAAATATGGGATGGAATTGGATGAGGTTAACTCAAGACATATGATTCTGAACAGTGGCATCCAAAGAAGAGATGACATGGGTCGGTGAACTTAGACATTGAATTTTGGAGGGGTAATCTAATCCTTTTTTTTTACACAGGCATAACCACATTATCAAGGCCAAGAGGCCACTCAAGGATAAGGGTTAAAGAGTGTACAGTAGAAATTGGACAATATAGTAATCATTAGTAATGAAAATTCGGTAAATTAGTTAACTTATATGGAACGGCTCATCAAGAACTTATTTACGTTAGACTTGAACACAACCATATTGTAGTCAACCGGAAAGCTAGAAAACGGAAGACAATTCCACAGGTGTGCAGTTCGAAGAAAGAAGCTTTGTTCATGGAATCTACGTTTAGGTTTAGGCACAGATAAAGAGTGGAGGGAATTATTGATTGTGTTTTCAGCTAGACGAGTGTTTCTTGTAAAAGTTTGGCGAGGGGGGGACCATAGACTGGAGCTCAGTCGAACACTTTCCATGAAAATAACGATACATCAGAGACAAACTCGCAACATCTCTTCTGTGAGATAGAGGTTGCAGGGAAGAGAAAATGACATCTCCTATGAGGCTACGAAGTCTATTTTGAACTCTATCAAGGCAGGACAAGTTCTTTCTAGCAGCTCTTGCCTAGACGTGGAGACAGTATTCCATCCTTGGACTTACCTGACTCTTATATAGATAGAGAATTGCATCAGTAGTGAGATATCTACTGGATCGATAGAAAGATCCCACCATTTTTCCAGCGGTGATGACAACAGATTTGATGTATGTGTTCCATTTAAGATCAGGAGTAATTCTCAAGCCCAGAAGCTTGTCAAAACTTGAGGCCTCCTGAAGACGAGAGCCATTCATTTCAATTGATGCCAGATGTGGATCAGAATGTTGATGATGTAAAGAGAGAAGCTTGGTTTTTGATGCATTAAAAGTAACCAGCCACTCCTTTCCCCATTGTACCACGTGCTCAAGATCAGAGGAAAGAGAATCAGAGAGAACTTGGTCGTTTACTGTCTTAGATGTGCTACCATGAATGGTAGTGTCATCAGTATATTCAAACTATTTCCTTTTCTCATAAGATATTTTAGGATATATACTTGAATTCTTGGGAACTTACTACTAAAATGTTTGTCTTGTAATTACCAGTGAATGCCCAGACCTGTGCATCCACTGGTGTTAAGCTATTCATTATGATCTGTATAAAGCAGATATGTACTAACAATGACTAATCGAATATAGATATTATCAAGGAATGTAAAAAAAAGTATTATAATCTTATTATGACATCTTTTGGAATGTGCACTCCAGAAAATCATTGATGGGAAGCAATTTTACAGTAAAATATATTTGCAATGTTACACCAACTGAGAACAACTGTTTCGTTTGTTTAATACTTATTTACTTGCCTCTCCATGAAGGTAGAGTTATACACAAGGTCGGATTTTAACACACGGAAAATCCAGCTCCCCCAAAATGAGCATGCTTGATTGTAAAAAAATATATAAAACTTGCCTCAGTCTAGAAGGATTCTTTTTCATTGAGCGATTACAGGAAATACGAAGTAGAATATCAGAACAATTCTCAACGAATCGTGCTTAGTCATATAAAACTTAAAACTGATTATAACTCAACACTTTTAACCGTCATGTCATGTTTCATATTGGAAATTTTGTATAGATTCGCAAGTTTCCGATAAAGAAGGTTGGAGGTTACATCTACTAAAACGTTGTGAGAATAGAGTAGTCCAAATAATTTAAATAATAGAACTGATTTAATATCACTGTAATTCTCGGATTTGTCTGTAGACAATTGATGACAGATTGTAGAGAGATGTTAGAATGGGCATTCATAATGTGAGTTATATTTGTTAAACGACTCAGACCTTCGCACAGGGCCCACAAAGATCTGCATGAAGACCTTAGTCATAACTATGGCTATGACAAGAGAATATTCTTATTGTTTTGACTCTCGAGTATATATCCGACACAGTAAGACACAGTTAGTCAATCGAGAATCACATCACTCTATCTTAAAAAAAAAAAAAAACACGTAAGATATTAACTTATATATACTTGGAAGTCATAACTATGTGTTAGATCTGAAAAACTGCAAGCCTTCATCTCAATCATGGAAAGAAGAAAGATTCAGTCGCTGAATACGGACGCAAGGAGGTTTGATCTAGAACATACAAAGGAATAATGGTTGTTCATGTATAGAAGTAACATTCACTTCATTTATTTTCACTTCTGAATCCCAATTTTTTACGCTTTCCACATGCAGAGGCAGAGAAGACCAAAGAACAACAGATTCTGATGTCGATTCCTCTTGGATTTTTTATGCTGTTCAGCAATGGTAATATATGTTCTAATGGATCACCTTTGTTGTATATTAAATGAATGTAAAGTTGCAAACAAAATACCAGTATGTCTCCACTATTATATAAAAAAGTAATTTTGTGAGTGTGTGTGGGTGAGAGTGTGTATCTGTACATGTGTGTGTGTGTGAGTTCGTTTCTTGCAGACTCCACAACGGCTGGGCCGACTTTTATGAAATTTCACACAAATGCTCTTTATGTATCTGGCAGTGTTCTTAGCCAGGTTTTGTATCAGAATGTCTTCGACAACTATCGATAATCAAAAAATCCGATGAAAGAAGGAACAGGCGATTTTGACCAAAGTTAATACCTTACACAGTGTTGCATCACAAGTGCAGTTGAGAAGTTTTATCACCGCACAAGCAAAAAGGCCAGGCATATAAAATTACCAGTAGGTTCTTTGATATGACAGGAGCGCGTTCGAAATGAATGTTTCTCTTTAGAACACAATTGAAGCCTGATACTTGACTTCTGCATTTTACACTTTAATTCAAGCCATTATATATAAAAATAATTTTAGAAAATCAACAGTGGGTTCTCTACAGTGCAATTTATACTACAATATATTTTGGATTAAGCCACTGCGGGAAGGCATATGAAGCTTTTACCTGGTGTACTGCGATGGGTCTCCAACAAAAGTCGCCAATCCTTAGATTTGATTTAAAAATGAGCGATTTCATGGGTTTCGATTAATATGTAAATATAGGAATGTGAACTATTCATTGATCATTATTCAATCCCGGGCAACGTCGGATCTGCCTGCTAGTAAGTATATAAACATTACCATACTTTGAGGTAATTGTGCCAAGTCTGGGATAATTGCGCCAACTAGCTAAAAATGCTCTTTGTAACCATGCATATAAAAAGCACCTTTTTTTTTAGTTGGCGCAATTACCCCAAAGTACGGTATATTATAAATTTAATGTGAATTTCTGTTTCCGTTAGAGATTTTTAATATCTACGAAGCCTGTTTTTCTCGATTTTATTAAAATTGACAATTTACCGTAACGATTGTGTAATGTTCTTTCATTGTAAGTACTCTTCAAGTTAAACAACACTTAACCAAACGTGATCAATATGACCCTGTGTGTAGTCTCTATCGGATGTAGTTGATAAATACGAGTCAACATAAATATCTATACAGTCAATAGAAATGGTAGATAAAGATCAATTGTTTCGCATTGATCTTACAATCAGAATCGCAGTAATGATCGGGCGCCGATTTGAGTTGTCCAATAATAAATTGGCTTTTCTATTTGCAATCATCTTGCAGGAAGCTATAATTTCTGACCTGTCAACTAAAGATTGACATTTAATCTGTTGTTCCTGATAATATAACGTCGTGGAATTATATGACCTTTGATTGAATAAGAATTGTGGCAAACTTTATTGGTTGTTAGTGAACATATGGGATAACACAAAGAGGTTGAGTACTATTTCCAAAGTTTAACAACCTTTCTGAAAAGCAATAATTTAAAACTATTTGTATTATTTCGACTACATGAACTACTGCTCTTGTCTAGAATATTATTCGTACCATGTTTCGACCGGTGTAATCTCCGATCTTCGGATTGTCGAATTTTGGAATCTTTATACAGAACTTGGGAATCGGTATAGAATATACAAAGTTTATAATACACACACACATATATACATGCACACACACACACACATATATACGCACACATACACACACATATATACACACACATACACACGCACACATATATACATACACATATATACATACACACACATATATATATACATATATATACATACACACACACATACATATATATACATACACACACACACATATATATATATATATATATATATATATATATATTATACTGTTGGTAGAATTTTTTCAGTAACTCATCACAACAACACAATATGTCATTCCAAAGAGTGCTCAATGCATGAAACAGAGCAATATATTAATTGTTGGAGAGCTATTGGCTACACATTAGCAAACGTGTTTCAATGACCCCCTAGCAGGGAAAATCACCTCATCAGGCCAAAAACCATCCATCATACTATTTTACATGTATTGTGTTGTTTTTATTTCCATCAGGTGAGCTGGCGGAGTATCCATCTTGCAATATTTTGTTAAAGTTTCCCCTTCTTTGAGATAGAATAGGTGTGGGGGGAGAAAAAGGGACACGATATGGTATTGTACTGGTGTGATATTAATTGGTTGATTAAGTAAAAATAATCATGGATAATTAATATTTTAAAACTTTTTTTTCCAAAAAAACAATGTATCACACCAGCATTAGACGATAGTGTGATTAAGCTTCCGATGTATATGACTTGTGTAGCAAGGTGTTTATTCACATTTCACTTAAATTTCCCCATATTGGTACAGTCGGGTGAACGAATAATTCTAACGGGAGGCGATTTGAGGAAAGCCACTATTACAGTAGTAAAATTTTCCCGCATCTTTAATTTAAATTAACGACCTTCATCGAATTCCTGCCGACTCCCCACAAAAATAGGATTTTACATTTTTTTGACAATTACATATGCACAAACAGAAAGATTTGCCTCAAAGTAAGAACAAGTAGTTTAAGAAATTATACTTGTGGATAGTTTCGTTCATGACTTCATATTTCTAGGCTATTCTAGATTTTTTAAGCACTTAATCACATTGTTTTATCTCTACTCTTAAGTACTAGTGGCACGGTGGTAAAACCATGTGTAATCGCCATAAAAATAGACCCTCTCATTAAAAAAAAAACACACGAATTATATCCAATAGAAAAAGAAAAAAGATTAATTGACATAAAACTTTAAAATAGTTCCGAAATGGAAAATCATTTTATGCTAAATCAATATATTTGAAGCTGCTCTCCCACTCTACATTTCTTTTTGGTTATGTTTTTGAATATTCCCACTATTTTCCTCATGGTGTTTACGCGTAATCGCCTAACAAATGTAGAATCTCACTTTTGGAAGAAAGAGATTTAGTGAAGGGTAGATCTACAATAATACCAAAAACACTGGCGTCAATCTGGCATGTGACAGATCCTCATTTGATGGCCACCAACATAGGAATTCACTTTGATATCAAACAAAAGCTGACATTCGACTCGTAGAAATGAAAAAAGGAAGAATGAATAAGAAGATTAAGCAGAATGTCAGAGTCTCGTCTTGTGTCTGCTGGCCTCTTTGGGTTTGTAATCACAAAAGAGAACGAAACGGCACATTTGCTAAGCGCACAAATACATAAACTCTTTTGCAAGTTGCTAGCGTTTTTGTGATTGTTTTGGTTTTGGTTCCGTCGTGTTTGACATTCAAATTAGACAATAAAAATAGACGCATGGCAATGGCTCACTTTTAGATATCAGATTCTTTTTTTTTCCTTTTGGGGACGCGATCTGTTGATGTGACTGCGGCAGAGACTAGGGTGAAATAAGCGACATAAAACCATTGTCATTTGGAATTGTATAGAGACAAAACAAGAGAGCGCGTGTGTGTGTGAGAGAGAGAAAGAATGAGTGTGTGTGTGTGTGAGAGAGAGAGAGAGAGAGAGAGAGAGAGAGAGAGAGAGAGAGAAAAGAGAAGAGAAAGCCGTGAAAAGAGAACCAGAAATGAGAAATGTCTAATATAATGGAGGATAAAAGTATTTCTTTTTATGACTATAAGCAATTCGCTCTATTTTCTCGAGGAGAGAACAATAGAATATAATTTCCCTTTGTAGTTTCTTTTGCTTCTACAAGTTATATGAATAGGAAATTAAGTTTTATACTGCATGATTTTCACATCAATACAAACACGTTTGCATATATTCTACATAGGCAGACAGGCATCATAAGCATATATAACACAAATACAGACATATATATATATATATATATATATATATATATATATATATATATATATATATAAAGACGCTTATATTTTAAAAAAATATATATTTATATTTTGAAAACTATAGACACATATGCTTCTAAATTCTGTTCTCATCATTGTAGGAAATAATTACTGCTGGTCGGGGGATTCGAACACAGTCACAAAAACATTGTTGACTCAGTACGTTGGTGTTCAACTTCCAGACTATCAATAATTGGCATATGAAGTAAGGGAAATTAAGTTCTGTTAATAGCAATTAGGCGGGTATAAACAGTAGACAGTCAGATAGTATAAAACGACTCAGTTTGGAATATTGCATTGCACTAAGGTTCACCGTTTATTCTTAAGTCCCTAAAGAGCAGTCAACCTATTTTCTGAAAGGTGCCATGTAGCGATAATAATTTTAGATTTTTTAAAACTTGTAGTACCCTACCACACAAACGCACATCCAAACACAAGTGCACACACACACACACACACATATATATATATATATATATATATATATATATATATATATATATATATATATAAAGAGAGAGAGAAACGTTTATAGCTTACTTATGTTTTAGAAAAAATCTACAGCAAAACTTACATTTATGTGACACGGTTCGAATCCCCCAACTAGCAGTAATGCTGGAATGGACACACATGAATAAACATTTCTTCATTTTATTGGCCATGTTTTCTCCTGCTACCGTCATCCACTGTAAACACACGTACCTCTCAATACACTGAAGAAGGCTAAAGTAACGGTTGAAAATTTTGCTCTTTAGATAAAATTTTGTATTTTATGTATCAACAAATACAAAATAAACAGAGAAAACATATAAACAGTTATATATGTTTCATATTAATTTTTATACACACACGCATCTCTATTTATATATAAAGGCACTTTGTGTGTGTGTGTGTGTGTGTGTGTGTGTGTGTGTGTGTGTTGGACATAAAATAGCTCGGCCGATTTTTTAAAAATTTCACACAAGAGCACTTTATGTGTTTGGGAGTGTTCTTGGACAGGTTTTGTATCGAATTAATTTGATTAAAGAAGGGACAGTCCAATTTGTATTAGCGTTAACACGCTTATAAAGCCTAACACCACAAGTGCATTTGAGAAGTTTTATCTCTGCAAAAACAGAATCGACAGTAGTTTCTCTGATAAGACAGGAGCGTGTTCGAAATGAGTGTTTCTGTTAAGAACACAATTGGACCATGATACGTGACTTTTGCAGTTTAAATTTTAATAGAACAATTATATAAAAATAATTTTATAAATTCTTAAGTAGGTTCTCTACAGTGCAATATTGACTACAACGTATTGTGGAGTAAGTCACTACAGGTTTGCATTTGAAGCTTTCTTCCGGTGCACTGCGATGAGTCCCCGCCTAGAGCAGGGAATCAATCGATATGATTGAAACATGGGTAATTTTACTTATTGCGAGGGCAATAAAAGTCAATAAAAGTATTAGAAGTGTGGAATATTCGTTGATCCTCATTCAAGCCAGGGAAACGTTGGGTGTCTCTGCGAGAATGTATATATATATATATATGTGTGTGTGTGTTTGTGTTTGTGTGTGTGTGTGTTTGTGTGTGTGTGTTTGTGTGTGTGTGTTTGTGTGTCTGTGTGTGTTTTTGTATGTGTATGTGTGTGTTTGTGTGTTTGTCTGTGTGTTTGTGTGTGCGTCTGTGTGTGTGTCTCTTTGTGTGTGTCTGTGTGTGTGTGTTTAGGCAGCATTTATTCTCTTAGGCATATTAAATTAAATAAAATAGACATTTTTTCTCTATTAATTCTATTTTTGATCCTTTCCAACTTCCGGCTAACAGTCCTCACTTATGGCATGAACTGGCAGATGTAATCGCCATGTTTATTCTAAGTCTGAGTGCTTTCTCATCCTTCTAGATCCATTGTCAGGAACAGATTAATCTAACTGGTTTTGCACAATTGATATTTTTTTTTTTTTTTAACGTGTATATTTTTTCATTGGTTAATTATTTTAATAACTTTACAAACATTTCAAGATATTATTACTTTTGGAAAAAGTTTATTTTATTAATATTAGACTTTTTAGTTTTTATTAGTGATGCTTCTATTTTAGCAGGACACGGTTGTTCTCTTATAACTAGATTTCAGCTTCTAGAAGGTTGTAACATAGATCCCTCATGTTGAATAAAGAGACCTGATAGTTAGTGTCGAAGTTGAAAATAGGGGTTCTGGGTTTAATCTTTTAAACATTTCTCTTTCTATTTATGGTGAGGTTGGGAAGTTTTGTGGAAAAAGTCAGTAGAATTGTTGAGAGAAAAGCATGGATAAAGAGAAAGAGAAGTAAAAGAGATTTTCTTGGCAGAAAATGATGGAGGAAAAGTCGTAACAGTTTTTACTAATATTGCATCGAGAAACCCCACTAGAAACTACTGTATGATATAGACTCTATTACCAAATAGCTGCAGTCTCCCAATAATTTGTTAACTATTTTTCCTTTTCTTCAAAAGTTTTGATATCAAAATTTAATACACAGCTGATTCTTCTTCTTATAATTCCGATCTGAAAATTCAATACACATCTGACAAAACTCACTTCTACCAAAAAAACAACAAAAAAAAACAAAACAAAAAACAAAACAAAACAAAAAACACAATACTCGTATTTGATCAAAAGGATTTTAGTGAAACCGTCTGCCTTTCATATACATATTTGATGCTCTGCCGTCTCGTTACCTTATAAGATCGCCAACCTATAGATAAACGCAACAGCCATTTTTGTCTTTATTCTTCTTGTCTGATGTGAACACTGCCAAATCAAGTTCACAGTAATTTTTAATCACAATTGCAACGCAGAAGCTTTACCATTTTGTGCATGCTGATAGGACAGCATCCTTGGAAGTTGCACCAAGTTTCGGATCTCTAACTGTCAGGCAGATAACGCAAGCTCAGTTAAAGCGTTTACCTCCAGCACTCTTTTAGTGACAGGCAATAGGAGTAGGAATACAGATATTAGAGATAGAAAGAAAAAAAATCAAGCAGAAGGTTTAATGCAGTTACTATCTATACAAAAGAGGACAGCATTTTCTGCCCCCTGTGTGAGAAACATTGTTCAGGACTGAGAGACAAAAAAGGGAAATGACAGTTCTAGGATTGCCGAAAATGCATCCGCAAATGCTTTTTCTACTCTTAGTCTTATTTTCAGAGAAGAAAAAACTGAAAAGAAATAAAATAAAATAAAAAAATAAATACAAACTAAATATTGTACTTATATAAGTTTGCCAGGATATTTCTGTGGCAGAATTGAAGATAATTTCTCCTCGCAAGTTATTTTGTGTATTTTTTAAAATAATTTTAGGACATGATTGAAAAAATAAATGGTTAAAAGAATGTGTATTGCTTAACTATGTAGAGGCCAGAATCATCTGGGAAATTGAAGATATATTTTCAAATTTCTGTTTGCTCCTTCGTGTGGACTAATCCCGGCTTTTAAATGGCATGCCCACACCTTTGCTAGCCTGAACGGTTGTAGTCTTTAGTAGCAGAGTTTTTCAAGCATTTTCAAAATTACTATTGCTAAAATAACGTTCAGAGTCTTTGGTAGATCGTAAACAAACTATACGAGTTCCTTGGGAAAGCTAGATATAAGGTAGAAGCAATAGAATACATACTGCTAATTGAAATAACAATGATAATAACAATAACAACATCAATAATAATAATAATAATAATGACAAAAATAAAGACGATTGTAACTTATAAGAGTACCAGTGAGTAGCCATGTTTGTTACAGTTGGAATGGCAGGATTTGCATCTGGCAAGATGTATAAATTAAATAGGCATTGTAGATATATATTTAGCTTACCTTAGTTTTTCCATTCAGAGAGTGCATGTGTAGGAACCGGTGTATATACGAGTTTGTTAAGCTTGTGTATATGCGGTCGTTGTTTAGTAATTTTGTTGCATCTATTAGGCTTTCAGAACTCTCAAGTCCTAAGCTGGATTGTGAAATATGCACTTGTGTTGGGTCTGAAAGAGAAACAGCAGAAAATGTAAGAAAACAAGGTGCTTTTCCAATATGTGGTCTAGCGAATTGTATGATCAACTAAATGGTTTCTAATTTACTATGTATTTTACGAATTGATCATATTCTAATATGTGATCTACCTACTAATCCTAACCTTAAGCAATTAACACTAACTTTCTAACCCTAACTCTAGCCTGGGTAGGGTTAAAGTTAATTCGAGCTAAGGTCGATTAGTTCACAACTAACAGCACATAAATATATGTTTTATTAGGTGCATTTGAAAGTTGATAGCGGTTCTCGGTTACAAGGCCGTTAGCACCGCGTTTTATATGCAACACCTGATATTCCCACTGGTCATAACATGTTAACCACATAAAAGCTATCCAGGACGAAAAATATAGCTAACAGTATTTATTCTCGTTTTTAGATCTCTTCTTCCGTTGCCTTGGTTAGACTTCTTCATTCGTTGTGTCCACAATTTTCTATCATTCGATCTTGATTCATCGATCCCAATTGTCTCACACCTTCAACAATTAACCGTTTCTAATTTCTTCAAGTTGACTCACGTTTTTGGAGATGATCTGTTTTTGTTAGAACTGAATTCTTGGGATCTTTTGAGAACATCTTTTGTGAATAATCGAACCTGGTTAATCTAGCTTGGTTTAGACTTAAGGCTAGTTAGAACTGATTGGTTCAGAACCAACAGCACAATAATGTTTGTTTATTAGGTGAAGTTGGTAGCTGTTCTTGATAGCAAGACCGTTCGTACTGCGTTTTATATACAACACCTGATATTTCCACTGGTCACCACTCTACCTATACGTTATCAATATATAAGCCATTCTGGGCGAGTCGAAAAAGATAGCTAACATTTTTATTTTCGTTTCGAAATCTCTTCTTCCCTTGATGAAGTTATACTTCTCCATTCGCTGTGTCCACATTTTTTTTATCACTCTGTCTTGATTCGTCAATTATCCCATGCCTTCAGCAATAACTGTTTCTAGTTCATTCGAGGTTTAGTCACGTTTTTAGAGATCACCTATCTTCGTTAGAACTAAATTCTTTGGATCTTCTGTAAATGTCATTTGCGCATAATCGAACCGATTTAATCTTCCACTTTATCTGATTTTCTTCATATTGATGACCTTAAACAAATGTACAATTTCGTCTATTCAAATACGTTTTTTTTATGAAGCAGATTGAATATCCCCCACCCCTTCTTCAGACACACAGTAGATATTTTCGAAATTTTCTGTCCCAAGAGTTTGGTAAGAAGAACGTTTTCTTTCCAATGTTTGATTTCTAATCTGATATACGATTTACTGCGGTGTTTATATTTCAACATATGATCTACTAAAAACATGGTTCTAGTAGTTCAGGAGTAAAATTGTAGCTGCGCGTGTGTTTGGGTATAAAATAAATTTAAATTAAAAGTAGATTTTATTCTATTCTGGGGCGGGGCTAGGCTTCTTCCTCTATAGTTTTAAATAGTAGCTACTTCTTTCCCAGTATTTTTTAATAAATATTTTTTTAAATTTTATAACAATTATTTTTCATTTTCATATAAAAACATGATTAATCTATTTATGCCCCCACCCATCATTATTTGATACTTTGACCCTTTAGAGCCCTATAACTATGGCTTAAATAATTCCAATCCCTATAACCAGCCTATAAAAAGATTACACATTACACTCCAGTCTCTTTTCGAACCCAGCAGAACAACGGCTGAACTTCAGTGAAAAAGCCCATGACGGCAAGCCATACCACTTCTTCTTCATAGTCTTGAACTGGTTTTTGACAAACACTTACATGGCAGTTAGAAGTAAACCATTATCCATGCCCAA
>NC_136490.1:55010555-55050555 GCF_053919585.1 Euprymna scolopes
AAGATTTTGCTGTGTCTTTTTTTATATGCGCGAATAGAAAAAAAAATGTCTTGTTATACTATGCATTCGTAGTCTCAGTGAGATAATGCTCCAGGAAACAGCTTGCATTTTCTTTCATTAAAAAAAGGAGGGGGTGGTAAGACAAAAAGATTTCTTTTTAAACTATATATTTTATTATCATCAATTTTTGTATAACTGTAAAAAAGAAAACAAGAAAATATCTGTTAAATTTACTTCTTTATCATGTTCTGGAAACAAGCGCAAATATTATATATATATATATATATATATATATATATATATATATATATATATATATATATATATATATATATGTGTGTGTGTGTGTGTAGTCTAAAGAAGCTTTGAATAAAATAAATGCAAAAATAAAAATAAAGAATGCAGTTTAGATTCCCGGCATGAAAAAATATTAATTTTAACCTATCGCAGACTAAACACTTACATAATCCTATTTCTAAAAAGTTTATAATGACGAAAGGGAATTCATTTATATATGGATGAAGAAAAAAAAAAAAGCCTTAACTAAAATTGTTAAATAGAAATAGACTTAGCACTTGCATAAGTCGCTTTCGCAAAAGTCTTCAATTTTAAAATAGAATTTAACTACATATATATATATATATATATATATATATATATATATATATATATATCACACACATGCACAAACACATATAGTATATATATATATGTGTATGTATCTGTTACATCAAAGGGCTGTCCCCTTATCATGTAAGTAAGAAGACATACTAGATAAGTGAGAATGATATTAGGATGAGGTTAGAATCAAACCCTGTAGGCAAGTGTAAAAGATAATGGAAAATGGAATGTTAGAAATTAAGTCTGTTGTTAATTCTATTAGAAATATTTAAATATTGTTTATGTCGGAAAAAGAGTCGATTGACTATTCTTTTAGAAATCTGAATATTAAATATGTCAGTTAAAAGAATGGACAATGCAAATTAAAAATATATTGTTTAAAAATAGGTTAGATATTAGAATTGAGGATTCTTTTGTTTGCCAAAAGTTTGTTTGGACAAACATATGTAAAGCTACGTGAAAATTAGTCACGTTTGAAAATACACTTCTGACGTCATAAACAAAAGAGATTTCTCAATATAGGAATCTAAGGGTTCAAACTTAAAAGTCAGTTGAGGTTGTCAGTTGATGAGTTGGTCAGCCATGAGTTGTCAGTTGATTAGTTAGAGTCAGTTGAAGATGAGAGCCCCTTAGGAGCGAAGGGAGGAAAAATAGACCATGTAAATCAAAGGCTGTAATTCCTGACGTCACTGATCGGCTGATTTAAGAATAAAGATATCATCTATATTTTGTAACTGTTTGTCTCGTGTCGTATTCATCACTACCAAAAAGGTAAATGTGTTTTATCATCTTGTAACTCTTGTGCAAATCCTTCCAAGTACTATGTGTCCTCCCTAACATCTCCTCTCTAGAAGAACTGTTGCATCATATATCTCTCAGTCTGTATTAAACCTCAAAGAATTGTCACAGTCGTATATAAATGTCTCCCCCATTATCATCGTCATCTGTTCTAGGTCCCCGTTAAATCAGTTCCCCGTTAATGTGTTCCCAATATGTACCCCTATACAACATAAATATGTGTGTGTGTATATATATATATATATATATATATATATATATATATATATATATATGTATGTATATACATATATATGTATATATATATATGTATGTATGTATATATATATGCATATGTATTCATATATAAATATATATGTATATATGTATGTATATACTAGAGCGCAAGGATTGGTGTGGGCGTATGTTAAAACTACGCAAATGCTCTAGCATAATATATAGCTTCTCCCAATCTAATCATCCCTATGAGCACGTCATGAGTTCTGCCACGCTAACAGAGCTCTCGTGAATGGCGAGTGTTCAGCACCAGAAAACTGAATCTCCACTGCCTTGTAGGATAAGGTTTTTGAACCAAAGGTTAAGAATGAGGTAACCCTGACAGAAACCTCCAAAGGAACTTAGGCTCTGTTGACTGCGGCATTCATGACCCACCGGCATGTGGACCATGCTCTGGTGCTCAGCTACCAAAGTCCCACTCATGGGTAAATGACATTAGCGGGGTAGAAGGAGCTCCTGTAAGTCGTGGTGGAGACACTCCTTCTAAGAGAGGACAACTCTTACAAGAAATCTGCGGTCAAAGCAATTACTTGTCATCTTGCAATGGGTTGTCACTGGGTTATTGTTGCTGAGACTTAGAGATCGGCATTCGTGTCGTAAAAGCACTTGTCACTTTAACACAACGATGTACAGATGTTACTTGAGCTCTATCTTTTATCTTTTTCTATCTTATCTTTATCTGTCGTTCATTTCTATTGCAAGTCCTATGGTGATGGAGGAGTGGCAACGTGTACAGACTTGACCAGTTGGAGGTACACAGTCCCAAATCTGCACAGAGGCGACAGGTACCCTATCTTTACATCCTTGTTGTGCCTTCACATGACAGAGGCCAACAGAAAGGGTCTGATCTAATAATAAAAAATAAATATAATAAATAATAATAATTGTGAAGTCAGTTGGAAAGGGCTGACTAAAGGAGTTTTTTAAACCTGATCTTTTTTAGCCGTGTAGATATACAAAGAATGTACTAGAATTTAAAAATGCGTACATTTTTTGAAAATTGTATTATGTTATGTTATATCATACAGGGGGTCGTGTGTGATCGTCTAGCTGTTCTATCTATTAAATGATATGTTCATATGCCGTTGTGTGTGTGTGTGTGGTACATGCATTTTTTCAACATACGTTCTGCGTCTTGGATGTTGGTCCATCTGGAAACATCTCGTGTCTTGGAGGGAAGACAGTACCTGCTTTAGACAAAGGTTCATTCACTTCAACACGATGAATTTGTTTTATAGTTTTTATTTCACTTTCCAGATGTTTCGCAGAAGATGGAAAGTGAATCTCTGGCTTGCGTGGTACTCTTGGTCTCGTTTCTACACACGTCAGCGTCCCCCCTCCAGTGAAGGGGAGGAGATATCTGAAGCCATCCGTCGCCTTCTAAACCCAAACCAAATCTCCACGATTCAGCTAACCTGATCACATGACTCACACGCAATCCTATCATCTGATCCTGACTTCCGGTTAATGTATCTTAATATAATTTACACCCCTCCCTCTTTCTCTCTCTCTCTCTCTCGATCCATTCTCTAACACAGTGCTGAATGTGACACCGATCACAAGTTGGTGAGAGGAAAAATTTACGAATCCGTAAGAAAATTCGTCAGTGGTGTAAATGTGCCTAGCCGTATTGATGTCGCCAATTTAAAGATGCCTGAAATTCAAAAGAGTATGGCGAAAAATCCCGATAATTGTGCATTTGATAGTACATTGGTAAATTTTAAGACTCAGGTTTATTCTGCTGGTGCTGAAGTTCTTGGCTTCAAGAGGAATAAGCACAAGGACTGGTTTGACGACAACAATCTTGAAATTAATCAATTGCTGATGAATAAACAGACAATTTATGAATCTTTACTTCATGAAGATCATTCTGATCATACAACCAATTTGCGACAATACAAAGAGGTCAAAGTCACATTGCAACGTGAGCTAAGAAAAATGAAAAAACAATAATGGATAAATATAACGGAGCAGATCCAAAAGGCGTTTCGCACAAAAAATTTGAAGGAATTTTACGGACTCCTACTCCAAGTATTTGGTCCTCCTACCTCTTCAATATCTCCCCTGATGTCGAAAGATGGTTCTGTTGACATTAAGGATCCAGAAAATATCTTGAAAAGATGGCAAGAGCACTTTACTGATGTGTTTCACAATCCCTCAACAGTAGATGCTGATTCAATTGATAGCCTACCACAAAATGATATCATATTCAGAATGGATCGCTTGCCTAATCTGGTTGAGGTGCAGTTGACAATCGCACAAATCAGCAGTGGCAAGGCACCTGGTTGGATGGTGTTCCGGTGGAACTTCTTAGGATTGGAAGTGTGAATATTGCTAATGCTATCCTTGATTTTGTTGAAGAAATCTGGGAAGGTGCTCCTGTTACACAAGATTGGATTAATGGTGTCTTGGTGACCCTGTTTAAAGGAAAGGGACAGAAAAATGTTTGTGACCACTACCGTAGGATTATGCTTTTGGATGCTGCTGAGAAAGTTCTCGTGCAACGTCTATTAAACAGATCACTGGAGGATGTTTGTCCTAATGCTATTCCAGCGTCACAAAGTGGCTTTAGGTCTGGCAGAGGAACTACGGATATTATTTTTTCAGCCTGGCAAGTCCAGGAGAAATGCACTAACAGGGATACTCTCTGGTTAATCTTAGAGAAAGTAGGGTGTCCTCCAACCTTTCTTAGAATATTCAAGAAACTGCACAGGGACATGAAAGCTCGAGTCTTGTTTAACGGAAAATTGTCTGATGAAATCCTAGTTGACAATGGTGTCAAACAGGGTGATATTCTTGCACCTACTCTTTTATCTATATATTTTGCTGCTCTACTTGCTCATGCGTTTTGAGATTGTGATAGGAGTGTCATATTAAAGTTTCGAACCACATGTCACATTTTTAATCTTAGAAGATTTAATGCCAGAACCAAGCTGCATCATGTCTTGGTCAAAGAGTTACTGTATGCAGACGATGCTGTTGTTTTGTTCCACACTGAGACTGATATGCAGCATATAATGGATAGCTTTGCTGACTCCTGCACTGCCTTTGCTCTGAGGATCAGTCTATCTAAAAAAAAAGGTGATGTACACTTCTACACCGGGCCAGTCATACATGGAGCCAGACATCATGGTCTGTTGTGCCAGACTGGGAGTAGTTGATTCATTTGTGTACCTTGGTAGTTCTCTGTCGAGGGATGGCTATCTCGACACTGAAATCCACAGGCGAATTCAGAAGGCATCCATAGCTTTTGGAAGGTTGGAAAAGAGAGTGTGGTCTGATCATGGCATCACAGATAGGAATAAGATCTGCGTTTACAAGACCTGTATGCTAACCACACTTTTGTATTCATCGGAGACACGAACATTGCATCAAAGGCACATTAAATGGCTTGAACGATTTCACCAAAAATGCTTGAGACGTATCTTAAACATCAAATGGCAAACACAAGTGCCCAATACTGAAGTTCTTGTGAGAGCTTGTTGCTCTAGTGTTGAGACCCTTGTAATCAGATCTCACATGTGTTCGGTGGGCCACTTGGTTCGAATGAAAGATTGTAGACTGCCAAAACATTTTTTTATGGGGAGATGGAAAATGGCAAGCGCCCTCAACACAAGCCTAGGAAGAGGTTCAGGAACTCTACAAAGAATAATTTGAAAGTCTTACAAATCGACATAGACACATGGGAAGAACTTACTCTGCAAAGGTCGAAGTGGCGAAAGCTTGTACTTGAAAGTTGTGATGCTCTAGAGAAAAGAAAGCAGGCCCACGGAAATCTGAAGCGAGAGTTTCGCAAAGGTTTAATTGATGGTCTTAACCATGACACACAGAGCTGGAAATGCGACACTTGTGAACGAGTGCATTTATCAAAAGCTGGCTACGTCAACCACCTTAAGTCGCACAAAGCATCTGTTCAGGTCAATTTTGTACCTATTGGTCCGAACCAAACGATCGGTTTAACATGCAGCAAAGTTTGCAAGTCTACTGCTGGCTTGAAGAGACATGTGATTGTTTATAGGAATACCCTTCAACCTCGAGAGGAAGTCAACTCGATGGAAATTGCTCAGTTTGTAGGTCACATCTGCTTCAAAATATGCAAATTTGCGGTGGGAGTGCAGAGTCATCTGAGATGGCATGAACGACAAGATTGGAGAACTCAATGTGACGGCGATCATCTGGATAGATGCAGCAATCATCATATATACATATGTATGTATGCATGTATATATATATATATATATATATATATATATATATGTGCGTGTGTTTATGGGAAAATATGCTTATTCAATTATGTTTCACCATTTATTTATACTAATTCTTTTATTTATAAAGCTTGTTGTAACTTAAGAGCATATACAAATAAATGAAAAGTCTATATTCCACATTTCAAGATGTTATTCATCTTACCATTAGTTTTTTAAGATGGCGAAACTAAAAAAAAAAAAATTTCAACATCACTTTCGATTTTCGGCTTTTGTAATCATATACAGATTGCTTTATTTTCTTTTAAAGTTGATGAGTTTCTTTTTTGTATGATGTCTTAAGGGCGGAATCAATTAAAATATTGACATAATAATTACATGAATAATTCTACGTTATGATATAGGTGCTGTCAAGAATTGAACATTTCAAATGTTAACGAAATACACGGTAAGATAGTCAAAATATTGGAATTTGGAGTATAGACTTTGTCATATATATATATATATATATATATATATATATATATATATATATATATATATATAGTCTTTATTCGTTCTTGTGATTATCATTTTGTAGTAAAACAATAAAAAAAAATCGTGCAAACCTTTTACCACTGACAACGCCCGCTTCAGAGAGTGAAAGAAGAAAGAAGAAGAGAATGGCCACTGCGTCTATTTATAGACTAGAGATCATGGGAAGAGTATGCAAATAACTTTGGACGGTTTTGTCCTATAAAAAGCCTGTATTTGGGAGAGAGGGCGTCGTTTTTGTTTGGCAGAAGCAATTGCTGTCAGAAGTGCATTGGACTGCAGGATTGAAGAGTGAAGATTGAGTTGTGGGGTCATTGTATTTAACCACAAGCTTTTTCGGCTAAGAACAGATCATGGAATCTGGGATGTTGAGATTGGGAAAAGATGTGATACAACCTTTTAGTGGAGAAGGTGATGTAGTCGGATGGATAAAGAAAGTAAAACTAGTGGCTAAGCTTCAACATGTGCCAGACCTTGCCAGTTTTATTCCACTTTTTTTGCAGGGAGATGCACTCGCTCTCTATCTTGAGATGAATAATGCAGAACAAGAAGATGCAGAACTTATAGAGATGAGACTCGTGACCGCCTTCACTGAGGGGCCTTTTGAGGCATACGAAAAACTGCAACGATTCAAGTGGACAGGAGAATCGGTGGATGTTTATGCTAATAAAATCAAAAGATTGGCTGGACTGGCGGGATATCTGGGAAGAGGGCTGGAACATACAGCCAAAATGGCATTCATAACTGGATTCCCAGACGATGTATCTGTGGCATTACAGCAGCTACCGAACATAGAGAGAATGGATGTCAGCAAACTGATACCGACTGCACGGCTTTTAGTCAGCAAAAGGGTCGTAGAAACTCGGACATTGGCCGCAAGTGCGCAAACTAATGAGACTAATAAGGGAAAGAAAGAAGCAAGCCTTCAGTGCTTTAGATGTCAAGGACCGCACCTAAAAAAAAGATTGCACAGAGATCCCCAGGGCCAGGGCAACATGCTACAATTATGGAAAATTTGGCCACATTGCGAGATATTGTCCTCAGATTCAGGGAAACGGGCAAGGGGGAGCTTCTGCGCCACAACTACCCTAGCAATGAAATAAAGGCGCAATACTGGCCTCTTCCTATAATAGAAGTAGAGGTGAATGATTCTGTAATGACTGCACTTGTCGATACTGGGTGCACCACTACTTTTATCAATTCCAAACTTTTGAAGGGATATGGAAGGAGCGGTACAGTGAAAGCAGTTGATGGGAGGAATATAGAATGTAAAGGAGCCAGGCAAGTGGAGATAAAAGTCTGTGGAATGCACGTAAAGGTGAGGGCAATCTTGATGAATCACATCGTTGATGGGATCGACGTCATAATTGGAATGGACGTGATTAATGAGCTGGGAGGTGTAACTATAAAGAAAGCCAAAGTGAAGTTTGGAGATATACAATGTGCCGTGGCTGCCCATCAGCTGAATGTTTGCAAAATCGAGGATAAAGACTTTGAAGCAAACTTCGATGGAGATAAATGGACAGTAAGATGGACATGGAAGGGAGAGCCTCCAGTATTGCAGAACAAAGTCCAATATTATAAAAACTCTCTGGAAGGCGATAAGAAATTAGAATTCGAGAAAGAGGTGGAAAGATGGATATCGGATGGTATTCTGTTACCATGGAACGGAGAAAGAAAAGGCGTGTTGCCATTGATGGCAGTATTTCAGGCCACAAAAGGGAAAGTTAGGCCAGTGTTCGACTTTCGTGAGTTGAACCGTTTTGTGGCGTGTCATACAGGGAGCGACATAATAGATGTGTGTGATGAAAAGATAAGAAAGTGGAGACAGTTGGTAGGAGGGACCGCAATAGTGGACCTTAAGTCTGCCTACCTGCAACTACATGTGGCAAAGGAACTATGGCAGTACCAGCTGGTCTGTTATAAAGGAAAAACCTATTGCCTAACACGATTAGGATTCGGACTTAATGTCGCACCAAAGATTATGGCAGCCATTTTAAAAACAGTATTAAAGAAAGGAAGTAGGACGAAAGAGGCCACTGATTCATACATTGATGATATAATGGTAGACGTAACGAAAATATCGACACAGGAAGTTGTGGAACATTTGAAGGGGTTTGGGTTAGCAGCAAAATCTCCGGAATCCCTGGACGGAGGAGCGGCACTGGGCCTTAAGCTTATGAAAAATAAGATGGGTGCACTAATGTTCAGGAGAGGCAACGAGAGCCCAGAGATGGGAGGAGAAATTAGTAGGCGGGAGCTATTTTCGATCTGTGGTAAATTATTGGGGCACTATCCAATTGCTGGATGGCTGCGATTAGCATGCAGTTATGTGAAAAGAAGAGCAAATGGAATGGATTGGGAAGAAAAAGCTGATTGCAAAACCATGAAAGTGATGCAGGAGGTTCTAGCTGAGGTGAAAAAAGAAGACCCTGTTAATGGCGCTTGGCACATACCTGAAGTGAGCACAGGAGTCGTGTGGTGTGATGCAAGCAATGTTGCAACTGGCGTGGTTGTCGAGATTGGCGGTGTGGTGGCGGAAGATGCAACTTGGCTGAGGAAAAGTGATGACTTTAATCACATTAACATAGCTGAATTAGATGCTGTTCTAAAGGGTGTCAATTTAGCTATCAAATGGAGACTGACAAATATTAAAATAAGAACTGATTCAGCCACTGTACTCAGTTGGGTGAACTCTAGTGTGGAGGAGAGTGGCAGAATACGAACAAAGGGTGCCGGAGAAGTGATAATAAAGCGGAGATTAGGGATGCTTAGAGAGTTGATGTCTGAATTGAAACTGCAAATAAAAGCAGTGTTTGTGCCTTCTGAAAGAAACAAGGCAGATGCGCTAACACGGATAAAAAAACAGTAGCTAATTGAGAAAGAGGAGGCGCCGATATGCTGTCTTGGAATTGGAGAGATTAAAGAGTTGCATGACATGCATCACATGGGAGTGGAGAGAACATTGTATTTGGTGAGGCAAGTGGATCCGAAGGTAAAACGGGAAGAAATTCAGATGATAGTAAAGAACTGTGTTCGGTGTCAATCGATCGATCCTGCCCCAAATATACATAATCCTGGGGAAATTGGAGTTTTAACGAACTGGACGAGACTAGCTATTGACATAGCACACTACCGAGGGGGAGCGTACTTATCAATAATTGATTGTGGGCCAAGTAGACTGGCGATATGAAAGGAACTGCGAGTGGAAGCCGCATCTGCAGTTGCAACTGAATTAGAAAAGGTGATGCTTGAACGAGGTCTAGTAAGGGAAGTGATAATGGACAACGACACTGTTTTTCGCTCAGAAATCTTTCAGACGATGCTAAAAAAATGGAAGATTAAAAGTTATTACAGGGCAGCCTACAGACCTGGAGGAAATGGCATTGTGGAGCGACATCATCGGACCGTGAAAGCAATAGCTGAGAGAGGAAGAATATCGCCTGAAGAGGCCAAATTTTGGTACAACATGTCCCCTAAGGTCGGGCAAAGAGATGACACAGTACCACATAGAGCAATTTTTAATTACAAATGGAGGCGTCCTAGAGACATGTCACCGGAAATTAATGATCAAGGACCAGCCAGAATCCAAATAGGAGAAAAAGTTTGGGTGAAACCGCCTAATGCCCGATGCACAATGCAGTGGGGAAGAGGAATGATAACAGGAGTGCAATCCCCAAACAACTTAAGTGTCAATGGAATGCCACGACATGTTTTAGATTTAAGGCGTGTGGTTCATTTAGGTGATGAGGATGGTGGTACTGAGCCAGGGAGTGATGAAGATGAACCGGTGCCGATGCAGAGACCGCAAAGAGAACGCAATGCGCCGATCTGGACACGGGATTATGAGATGTGAATGATCTTTAATGATCATGGGGGCGTGTAGGAAAAAAAAAAAAAAAAAAAAAAATCATGCAAACCTTTTACCACTGACAACGCCCGCTTCAGAGAGTGAAAGAAGAAAGAAGAAGAAGAGAATGGCTACTGCGTCTATTTATAGACTAGAGATCATGGGAAGAGTATGCAAATAACTTTGGACGGTTTTGTCCTATAAAAAGCCTGTATTTGGGAGAGAGGGCGTCGTTATTGTTTGGCAGAAGCAATTGCTGTCAGAAGTGCATTGGCCTGCAGGATTGAAGAGTGAAGATTGAGTTGTGGGGTCATTGTATTTAACCACACATTTATAGTTGATAATTTTCCTTAATTCTTATAGCGGTTGATGGTAGCCTAGAGGTAAACTTTCTATCAAATGAACACACATACGCATATATTAGTAGTAAAAGTTTTCCACTGTTTAAATGCAGTGGAATGTTTAAAATATAACTCCTCCGAGATTAGTTAAACTCCTGATGTTTTAAAATAAACTCCTATAATTTATGTCATTTAGTGTATTGATATTCATATTAAACCCCCTTTTTTCCATTTATTTAAAAAGAAAATACTACTTTGTTATATATGGGTCGTGGAATTGAATTCATCTGCAAAAATCTAGCTAATTCTTTTAAACATTCATTTTAATTAATTCCCTATTAAGTTTTCGGTTTTCTTATGGGATGATCATCTTTAGTTAACTATTACGTATAATTATATTCATGAAAATGTTCTACATGATTTATACATGTGTAATATTTGCGTAAAAAGTTATAGTAAACATAACCCTTTTTCTCTATATATTTATGTATGCATATATTTGCTTAAAACATTTTGCTTCCCAAACTCCTCTGTAAGTTTTTCTCTACAAGTATGAAACTTAATATATAGGGTATTCAAACCCATGTGAGGCTTTATATTTGGGTTTTAGCCCGGGGGTAATCGGTGCAAAAATGTGAAAATTAAAGAAATAGAATTTGGCAAGTAAAGGTCGAACGATGGTATTAAGAATAGGCATGCATAACGTAATAGTTATTATTGGTTCATGTTTTAAATTTTAACTTTGCAGCAAACATGTCTTCATAGTTCAAGCATTAACGTAAAAGGAAACGTAAATCTTAAGCTAAACGTTTTGGTTTCGATTTTCCCTGGTGGGGCACAAGTCATTTTGTTAAAACTCTGTAAAACATTACTATATATTGGGTCCAATGCAATATAATAATAAATACAAATCTGCAATAATCAAAATGTATTTAAGCGTATTATACGACCGGGCAATGCCGGGCAGCCTGCTAGTATATATATATATATATATATATATATATATATATATATATATATATATATATATATATATACTGTATTAACAAAACCAAGACTGAAAAAAAAGAATTGGTAGTAACAAAAAGTGTATTTCATTGTAAGTTACAATTGTTTCAATACCGGTTAGACAATTTCAAGCATTATGGCGTTTGAAGATCTTCACATAACCAGCCTTTCTTCAGACTTCTTGAATAAAAAACACTTAAAAATAGAACATTATTTAAAGAAATTTACCTTAAAGGAAATGAAGCATGCAAAAACATTTATCCTGGACGCATCTTTGTCAAGAGCTTATTTAAATATTAATTTATCACCTAATTTTCGTATCCTTATTTAAAAAGCTGTCATAAGAAGTTTCCACAAAAACCCGTAGCCATTTAATATCTTTTAATAATATTATTCATTGAATTCCTAAATTAGATTTCTATATTTCTTTATTTCACATAATTAATTCTTTTTAAAAAAAATTTGAATTTTATTTTTATATTTATAATATTGCCAGAACAACCTTTATGGTTATTTTTAGTTTCGTATTTGCTCAATGGTGGCTTCAATGATTATCTTAAGACCAGTTTTAGGTTAATATTTTATTAAATAGGGAAATAAAGAATGACATTACCTTATATTTATTAATCCTCATACAACATTCCAAGTTAGGGAACCTATTCTATTTTTTTTAATTTTTATTATTATTATTATTATTATTATTATTATTATTATTATTATTATTATTATTATTATTATTTAATATTTATTATTCTCTCTCGTTCTAATCTACTGTGATTCACGATAGTGGGGAAAGCTTAACTATGAAGGGAGATAATCCATCACGTTATAGTTTCTAAAAATTAGTTGAAAAATTATGTAGAAAACAGGTCGTCAGTAATTATAACAGTTAAAGGGAGACAACTAGGGCCGTTTTATGTTTCAAGTCTAGCAAATACTAAAAAGCGTCTATGATGCATTAATTAATTTAATTAAACAGATACAGAAAAGGCTATGATAGCTTAGTTAACAAATTAAGAATTTAAAGTATATTTTTAATCTTAAAGCTGACTATATACCCATGGGTTTAACCTACACCTGCCATCCATTCATAATTTACTGGGTTTACTCGTGACTCCAAAACCAAAATTACAATTTGTGTATTGTGTTCTTGGATACCTAAATAAAATAATATATATCCTCATAATAATTATTCTGACAACAAAACCGGCCAATAGCTACAAATGTGTTTCACTCCGATGAAAAGGTGTTTACCCTTGCATTTTTGGATAAAAACATTTCAAACAAGAGTAAATCAACCAGCAGGAATTATACAAGCTTTAGTTGTCAGAGAACAATATCAATTAATTTCCAATCCCCTAATTGCTAATTTATTTTTTTAATAAATGCTAGTTTATTGTTAAATTGTTTTATTGATCTGGAAATGGTACCACTTATTTCATCATCAATACTACTACAACTAAATACTAAAAAATGCTCGCGGTTATGGAACAATGTTTCTAATCTTTGTTGGGCTTTATACTTTATCTATCTCCAGTTTAGAATAATAGAAACTATATTTGCTTACTAGACTACATCTTTCCAAGCTATTTTACTCTACATTAAAATTTGGCCTTGTATCCAAGGATCTTTATTGTTATAAAAAGTTTTACCTCAGTTACATTTAAGGCGTGATAGCAGAAACCTATTCCTGTGAAGACATCCCTGTATAGATTCTAGCCTTTTATTCAAACTTTCTCCTTTAGAATTCACTATGTAAAAGGCTTCCAATAAACATAGATTGCACCTTTTTGATTTCCCAGGGCTGTACTTCCTCTCCCTATCAACTACAGACCATTTCAATTCAATTCAAAATCTTTGTTTCTATTAAGTTCCCTGACCCACTCCCCTAACGCAGTTGTATTTCTCCTTTTATTTCTAATGTTGATTCTTGTACCCCCCCTGCTATCGTTAACACTTTCTCTATTAGTTCCCATCTCTGATTCCTTTATAAAGGATACTACATGGTTTCTAAATCTTTCCTTAAACACGCATTCCGTATATAAAAATATATATAGGCAATAAATGTTTATAACAAACAAAAAAAAATAAAATAAATGTACCCCCTACGGTTTAACTAGTCTCATCTTACTGCGGTTCTTACCTCTATCCCCAAACAAGGCACATCACCATCTTGAATATACTTTTGTGTTCTTTTTGAAAAGAGGAGATGTCTTTTTCCCGAAATTAATCAAGGGTTCCATACCACCCACGGACTTTATATATATAGACATAACAACAACTTGGTTGCAAAATAATTATACAACGAGGTGAAGAATGATAGATGAATAAACAGTTAGACATTTCTCTACTCAAACCTACCCGTCTATTTGTTTGTTTGCTTTTCTTTTCTTTACTCTTGTGATTCTTGTCCTTCCCGCATTGCTTTTGGCTTTTAAAACTTCCATATATTCCTTCACAAGCAATGCTTCAAGCAAACTACCATTTACTCTTTTATATCTCTCTCTCTCTCTCTCTCTATATATATATATATATATATATATATATATATATATATATAGAGAGAGAGAGAGAGAGAGAGAGAGAGAGAGAAAGAGAGAGAGATGCTATTCAAAGTATGCATAAGGTCAACAATATTTCTTTGTTTTAACTTATTTAAACGAGTTTACCTTACAAATCAATGTAATTTAACCCGTTGAGTTAAAAAAAATGATTTCAATGTAAATATACAAAATACAACTAAAACTGTGGATTCTGACGATTTTTTTTTTTCAAAACTTACTCAAAAAGTATTTTCTCGTTAAGGAGGAAGGAGGTAGAATTTTGCTTTTCGTAGTGCTTTTAGTAGGGTCTCCTTAATTTTTTTTGCAGTAGTGCTCATGAGGCTTCCTGAGTTTTAGTTTGTTCACTCATCACTTAAAAAGTGTTTTCTGAAGATCATAAAATATAATATAATCTAAAAATCATTTTTATTTTTTTATTTTGAACATATTTGATATTTCCCTTTTAAGGGCCAACGGGTAAACTAGCATTATTATGAAGTCATGATTTCAAAAGTAAAAATAAAAGTATTTGGGTGCCCTCAGCTAAAATCGAAACCGAAAGCAAAACTGTAGCATTCAAACCTGGTTATGTTACCACTATACCAACAGGACACTCATATGAACTTATTAAAAATAAACTAAGATGAATTGATGAATTTACAGAATATATAACGATTTTTTCAATGTCGACCATTCTTGACCCCTTAAAACTATTTTAACCGGCTAAAGACCCATAAAAGAACGGTCCATAAGTCCAATCATTTGAGGCCTCTAGCGCGGCTCTACGGCATTTAGTTTTGGAAGAGACAGAATTTGAAAACATAGAGACAGACATACAGACAGACAGATAGGTAGGGTGATTTTATAAATTATAAATTATATATATATATATATATATATATATATATATATATATATATATATATATATATATATATATATATATATATATATACTAACAAAAGTACCCGTCGTTAACTGGGTTCAAAAACAGCCTACAGAAAATGGACTCTGATTAATGAAAGTATGATAGGTTATGAAAAGGAAGGGTTGTAAAGAGATAGCTTCGAATTCGGGGGTATCAAAACCAAAGCAAAATATGATGAAAGTAAAAATAAAATAGATAAACCCCATAATTTATTATACCATACCTGTTCATACTGAAACACTTATCACAATATTCTGTGGGTCTATATTAAAAAACCTTGTTAAACTTTGTGACATATTTCCATTCTATGGAGGTCAGGTGCGAACAAACACCCCATAATTTTATTATACCATATTTCTTCAAACTGAATCATAATTATTAAAGTATACTTACGCAGATAGATATGAAAAGTCTTTATTAAAGTGTGTGCCTATTTCTATTCTATGGAGGCCAAGCGGGAACGCAGACCCCACAATTTTATTATACCATTCCTATTTAAGTTAAAAACATACTTCTCAAAGTATTATTATGTACATCCCATATCAAAAACACTTGTAAACGTTTTTTTTTTAACTTTGAAATCTTTTATTTCCATACTTTGTGGACCAGGCGCGAACGCAGACCCCACAATTTTAATGAACCACTGTTCTGCCAGATCAAACATACCTATTCCTTTGTCTCGATACATCTTCTATCATTATATGTAATCAGTTATTTAAAATAGTCAACCATATAGGAGCCTATTCGTTACCAGACACACACACACACACACACACACACACACACACACACACATTCAGCTTTATATTATAGAAGATATATATATATATATATATATATATATACTGTATTTCACTTACATCGAGATTATATTTACAATTATATGTAAGAGAGTTTATTATTTGTTATGAAAATTGGAAAAAGCAAAAAAAAAGAAAACGCCGTAAATAAATCAGAAGCAAAATATTTGTCTTGCAGATAGGCGTCAATATTTTTCTTTGTTTTTCGTTTCATTTCATTTTGTGATTGTTATTGTATGATGCAGCAATTTGTACTTTCTATTTTGCTTTTTTTTGACTAAGGTCATACTAAAATCCAATTGTTATTGGAACAAGAACTCTTTTTATGAAAAAACAGGGTTGCATATTTTGAGAGATTACACTTTTTTACCTTCACATGGAGAAATATTTCCTGGCTCAATCGATGAAAATTAAATACCTGTTGGGCAGAATGTATTGCAGGAAGTGATGCTTCAAGAAAGAGTCGTTCTGTTTGTAAAACCGAAAGAGGTAATATCATTAGGGCAATTAGCTTCATCTCAATCAACGCCTAGTGGCTCTAGACAAGTCCGACCGACATTTTTATTCAACCGGCATTAAGATGGAATGGCAAGAAATGAAGACCGAGAATATTTACCACAGAGCCCCATTTGCATCGATAAACATACATTTGTTTAGTCGAATACGGATATACATACATAAATACACACACACACACACACACACACACATATATATATATATATATATATATATATATTGCTTCATCTTTGCGGATCATTGCCGTCCTGCTTAACAACCGCATTCCCTAGTTCAGCTTACATATTCACGAAGGTGGCTCTTCAAACCAGCAGCCGACTTATATGGCCTGAAACAAAGATGACACATAAAGTCTAGTGTCTGGCCCGAGTTAACTAGACCACTCTTTGGTTTGATATCTCTGTGGACAACCGTATATCTCCTCAGACCTGCAATCGACTTGCACCTCCTACTACACACCACACAGTTTGTCTCATCAGGTCGCGGAGGCAAGGGTACATAAGAACGCCTTCATGTAAGCTCCCCCATATCTCACACTTCCAGCCAACCACACACACACACACACACACACACACACACACACACACACACACACACACATATAAATATACAAATATATTCACACATACATATTTAATGATTGCTACTTCTTGACAGAAGTTTGTCATCTCTTCAGACGAATGAAGAGCGTCAGTGTGCAGATAGGTAGCTCTTTAAACTAACTAGACTATTGCAAAATCGTTTACAGAGATGACAGGGGAACTTGCCAGTATTTGGTGTTGTTTGTGGCAAGACTTCATTATATAATTTGAGAGTCTTGTCAAAACGATTGCTAAAAGAGAGACGAAACCAGAGATAATACAGCAATACATTTATGGTCTGATAAAATGCACAGCCTCATACAATTGTGTGTCATACCTGACATTGTGTGACCCCTCATGGTTTACGAACGCGGCTTTAGACAGAAGAAATCTGCGACGGATTGTGCATTTCAGTTCTTGTTGCAATTCGTTAAGAATTGCGGATTCATTCTGCTTTCTAAGGGCACGTTTCAATGCTGCATGCTTAAAAGGCTTTTCTTCAAATTTTCTGCGTCTTTCTGTGATTATTTTTTTCCACTTATTTCTATCTGCAGTTTGAACTTCCGAGTCCTATGTAACAATCTCTAGCAACTTGAGGCTAGCCTTCAATACATCCTTAAACAATTTTGTAGGTTTATGCTGCGCTCTCTTTTATATAGAACGTCCATCATAAAACAGGTGTTTCAGGATCCTATCATCTCTCATTCTCTGTAAGTGTTCAGTCCAACGCAGTTGATTTTGAACGATCCTCATTTCTATGCTACAGCAGTTGGATTGTCAAAAAACAGCTTGTTAGGAGTGAAGAACCTACAAATAATGTTAAATATTCTACAGATGCACTTTTGATGAAACCTTTCCAGAGCTTTAAGATGCCTTCGATAAGTTTCTAATGCATACATTAGACAAGTAAGTACACATCCCTAATATACACTGATCTTTTACGTCACACTGATTACTTTATTCAACCAAGCACATTTTCAAGCTTACCAAAAGCAGCACTATCGTGGGATATATTGTGGACTATTGCAGCATCTAATGTTTCATTTCTAATCAGCAAGACATTTAAAGATATCAGTAACCTTCAATTTGCTATATACATGCATATATATATATATATATATATATATATATATATATATATATATATACATATATATATATATATATATATATATATACATACATATATATATACATATATATGAAGTATGGTAAAAAAAAGGAAATATATTGAAGTTAGAATCAATGGCCGGAAAGTAAACTGTCTTTTGGATGCTGAAAGTGACATATCCTTAATTGATGAAACAACGTGGAAGAAAATTGGTTCTCCAAAGCTGCAAAACACAAAGATAATTGCCAGAGGAATGTCTGGAAATAGATTAAAATTTAAGGGTGAATTTTATACTAATGAAAAGACGTTAAAAATAAAATTTAGGTGATACCTGGAAAAAATTCTTATCTATTCGGTATAGATTTGATGATACTTTTCAAATTATGGGAGAAACCAATAAACTCATTTTGCAAAAGAGTAAATGTGACAGGATCTGAAAGTCCCAAACTGCCAGGAAGATTTGTTGAGGATTTGAAGGATTTTAAAAATGTATTTTTTGAAGGTCTGGGTTGCTGGAATAAAACGGAAGTGAAATTGGAACTGATGAAGAGAACCGGTGTTTAAACCCAAAAGGAAGGTTTCGTATTCGGCATTAAAAACAATCGAGAAAGAATTAAATAGACTCAAAGAAATCGGAGTACTAAAAAAAGTGGATTACTCTGAATGGGTATCAGCTACAGTTTTTGTGAAAAAGAAAAAGAAAAAAAATCAGGGTATGTGGAGATTTTTCGACGTGACTGAATGATTCCTTAAAGGGTCATAACTATCCATTCCCTACCCCTGAGGAAATATTTTCTAAGTTAAATGGACGAAAGATTTTCACAAAAATTGACTTGTCAGAAGCATATTTTTAGGTCAAAGTCTACGAAGATTGTTCTAAATACCTGACAATTAATACTCATAAAGGATTATTTTTCCTAAAACGATTGCTGTTTGGGTTGAAAGTAACACCAAATTTATTCCGACAAATTATGGATGTCATGCTAGCAGGCTTGGATTTTTCAATAACTTATTTAGACGACATTTTGATAAGAAGCAAAAATGTTGAAGAGCATAAAAACCATGTTTGGAAGGTATGCGAGAAAATAGAAGACTATGGATTTAAAGTGGCTCTCGAAAATGTAATTTTGGTATGGACAAGATTGAATATATGGGACAAATAATTGATTGGAAACGTAGAAGACCTAACCCAAATAGGACAGAGGCAATTAGAGATATTCTTAGACCAGACAATGTAGTGAAGTTACAGTCATTCTGGGTCTAGCAAACTACTATAATTCTTATATCCCAAATCTGCATGAACTAAGAGCACCATTAAATGAATTATTGAAGAAGAATAAAAAATGGCTCTGGACAAAAGGATGTGAGGAAGCATTCAAAAAAATTAAAAGATGTTTGTTATCAGATCTAGCGTTATCACATTACGATCCGAAAAAGGATCTAATTGTAGTGGCAGATGCGAGCGAATACGATTTAGGAGCGATGCTTCTACAGAGAATGGAAGATGGATCTACTAAACCAATTTCTCATGCCTCGAGGTATTATTACCTGCTGAAAGAAAGTACAGTCCGATCGAAAAAAAACGGTCTCGCAATTGTGTATGCCGTGAGAAAGTTTCATAGATTCATTCATCGAAGAGCTTTCGTTTTGGAAACGGACCATAAACCATTACTATCGATTTTTGGTTCGGAAAAAGGGATTCCCAATCATACGGCAAATAAATTACACTTGAGGAAATAAATAAATGAGCGAAAACATAAATATATTAATAAGATAAAAATCAAGTCGGACAAAACGAAAAGAATAGAAAAGGATAAAAATTGTTTCCATTTTCTATGTGTGATGAAACTCTGACGTACGCAGACAGAGTGGTAATACCACAAGTATTACAAAAGAAAATCCTAATGGAATTCCACATGGGCCATCCTGGAATCTCTAGAATGAAGGCCCTAATGAGAAGATTAACATACTGGTCTGGAATGGATCAGGACATTGAGGAAATCGTGAAATTATGTAAAGGTTTTCAATTAGCTGCAAGATCTCCCCCCATACGGACGCAAACGTGACCTAAAACAGATGTACCCAGGACACGCATCCATATCGATTATGCAGGACCTCTGAAGGGATATTATTACCTTGTAATCGTAGATAGTATGTCAAAATGGCCAGAAATTTTTAAATACAAACACTCTACAGCGGCAAACACAATAAAAGTACTGGACAAGGTATTTAGTCGGTTCGGAGTTCTGAAAGCAATTGTTAGTGATAATGGCACTATGTTCACAGGTCTAGAATTCAAGCACTACTGTGAGGCACTGGCCATTGAACATATTACAACACCAGCTTTTAACCCTCGATCAAACGGACAAGCGGAAAGATTTGTCGATACTTTTAAACAAGTTTTAAAAAAGAATAATAATATTGACACGGAAGAAAAAAGCATTCAAAAATTCTTAGCAATATATAGGATAACATCAAATCCAAATACAAATGTTAAATTATCCCCAGCTGAAATTCTGTTTGCCAGGAAGGTACGTACGTGTCCAAGCGGTTAATCCCAAGAGAAAAAGTAAAAAAAAAGTATCAAGGATAATGTAAGGTACAAGACTTACAATAACGGGGATAAAGTTTTCTTCAAAAATTATCAGGAAGGGAAGAATTTTTGGGAAGAAGGTATAATCTTAAGAAGAATTGGGAGAATGGTTTACATTATAAAAGGGCAGACTTTTTCCACAAAAAAAAACAAAAAAAACATATGAACCAACTGAGACCCCGATACATAGAAACAGTCAGAAACCAAGAGTTACCAATGGAAGTGCTATATGATACTTTCCATATACAACCTCCAAATAAGGAAGTACCAGGAACTCAGAAATCCAATTACTCTCCAAAAGTAAAAAAACGGCAAACACAAATGGTGAGGAAAAGGAAAAGGAAAAGGGCCGAATTTTTGTGGACAAAGTTTAAAAAGGAGTAAATGGTAGAAGCAAAATTCTATCTAAGAATTTAGCTTGGGGGAAGGTGATGTAATTGAATGACCTAACATTCCTTCATAGATGAAATGAACTATACCCTTTGATTCTATGGAGGCCAGGCGCGAACGCAGACCCCACAATTTTATTATACCATCCCTATTTAAGTTAAAACATACTTCTCAAAGTATTATTATGCACATCTCTATCAAAAACATTTGTAAACGTTTATTTTTAATTTTGAATTTTTTTATTTCCATACTTTGTGGACCAGGCGCAAACGCAGACCCCACAATTTTAATGAACCACCGTTCTGCCAGATCAAACATAACCATTCCTGTGTCTCGATACATCTTCTATCATTATATGCAATCAGATATTTAAAATAGTCATCCATATAGGAGCCTATTCGTGACCAGACGCACGCACACACACCAACACACACATTCAGCTTTATATTATAGATATATGTATGCATATATATACATATATATATACACATATATATGTATGCGTATATATACATATAAATATGTATGCATATATATACATATAAATATGTATGCATATATATATATATACGTATATATACATATATATATGTATGCATACATATATATATATATATATATACATAAATATGTATTCATATATATATGCATATGTATGCATATACATGCATATATATAAATGTATGTATATATAAGCATATACATAAATGTATGTATATATATATACATATATATAAATGTATGTATATATATACGTATATATAAATGTATGTATATATATACATATATATGTATGTATGCATATATACATATATATGTTAATTAGCGTTAAACAAGCATAATATGGCTATAAAAAAGTTCAGAAAGCACGTAAACCGGAAATTGATTGATATTATACTGATACTAAAAGAAAAACAAAGCCGTGCCAATAATTTTGAACAAGGGTTTTTTGCAATTATGTTTGTTGTTCCTTTGTTATTTATTTTTTCTAAAATCCGATTGCTGCATCGGAAAGGACAGTTAAAAATACATAATATACTTTGTTATTTTCTTTAATTTAATCCCTTTTTTAGAATTTATTAGACAAAATTTAACTTTTATTTTACCGTGCCAATAAATATGATCATCACTGTATATGTATGCATATATACATATATATATGCATGCATATATACAAATATATATATGCATATATACATATATATATGCATATATACATATATATGTATGCATATATACATATATATGTATGCATATATACATATATATATGCATATATCTATATGTATGCATATATATATATGTGATGGCAGCAACTTGTTCTCGAGTATTGCTATTACTTAATATATTTTGACTCAACAGAAGCAAACATGAGCGCAACTAGCAGCACGTGCCAGACAGTCACCTCTATGAACCTTCTATAGTCCAGCACATCCACTTATGACCAGATCCAAACTGTGGTTCCCCCACCACCTACCAGGCCAGACCCTGGAAGTTCCAGAGCCTTTATTGCCATTCACGCCCATATCTCCATCAGTCCTCATTGAATGTCTGTTTGCTGTTTCAGGCTACAACTAGCCTTTTTTGTTATTGGGATACACACTGATTGCAAAGTGTGTATTTCATTGCATATCAAGTAATGGCAGTGCTTGAAACTTTTTATAGTGAGGAAAGACTTTGCACTAAGACAATCCCACTCTCTAAACAACTGCCACATTGAACCGAAAAAAAGAGCAAGTCATCATCATTGGAAGCAGCAGTCCCCACAGGTTTTATATTAGGGTTTTCCGTCTCCTTGAGAGGTTGCCTTCACCACGGTTTACGGGAGCCCCCTTCACCCACCATGCAATTTGATCCATGACTGGGACTTATGTTGCTGGGCACCAGAGCATACTCCACATGCCAGTGGGTCATGTATGCCACAGCTGACAGAGCCTAACTCCTCTGGAGGTTTCTGTCAGGGTTACCTCACCCCTAGCCTTTGGTTAAAAGAACCTTGGCCCACAAGGCAGTGGAGGTCCAGTTATATGGCGCAGGACACTCGCTGTTCATCAGAGCCTTGTTTGCATAGCAGTGGTAACAACGGCCACATGCGGTTGATTTGTCTGGGAGAAGCACAGTATGACACTAACATACATCCACACCAGACCTTGACCACCATATATATATAAGATGGAACGATAAAATTATTCCCATAGAAAAGAGTCTGTGATTCCATTTCATTTTAATGAAAGCCGTTTCTTTTTGTTGTAGATCATCGACTAGTTGGCCAGTTGCACACAAATCCCGATATGAGCCTTCTATGATGTTTGAAAGTGACACAATGTTCAACAAGCAAGATCGGAGATGCTCTGCTGTACAACTCATGCTCTCTACTGATCCAAGTTATGATACTAGGACCATTTCCAGCACCCTTAAAATGCAAACGCGGATTGTTCAACCCTTAAAGGCACAGCTCAACACATAAAATGACACTTTGGAGGTTGTGGAGTGAAAGATTAAGGCCAAAGACACCACCAGGAAGATCCGGACTTTCATCGAAAAATTTCCAAACAATCATTGATAAAACTCCTCAGTGCCCTATTCGGCAGATTGCCAGTTTTAAGCACTTCACACACACCTGTGAATGCATATTTAAAAAAGGGCTTGAAGTGTAGATCCTGCAATCGCCAGACAAGCCAAATCTTTACAGAGACGACAGGCTCAGGCTAATCAAGTCTGTCAGTTTGTTCAATGACCTGAAGCATCCCAAGAAGCCAAACATGCTCTGGTTATTTTCAGATGAAAAGAACTTCTATTAGGACCAGATGTATAATAGTCAGAAACATCGCTGGATTGTCAAACATAACAGGGCCATGACCAGGGTGATATAAATAAAGTTTCTGGACATGGTTATGATCTTCGGTGTTATTTCACGTGAGGGTCACATCATGCAACCTCACATCTCTGAAGTAGACTTGAAAGTCAACATCAAAGAGTACCTGGATGTGCTGAAGTGTGTAGTGATCTCCTGGTTCAATCAGGTGGCCGCTGGCAGACCCTGAGTGTGGCAGTAGGACTCGGCACCGGCCCAAAAGGATTCAAAAGGAGAGCTATGAGTTTGTGCCCTTTTTTTACTGCCCCTTCCTCTTCCAACCTGAACCCGCTGGACTACTTTTTTTGGTCATGTGTAGAGAACATCACCAACATTATCTCTCACAACACCAAAGCCAGCCTGATTTCTGCCATCTATCGAGTATTTACTGAGCCCCCGCTGGCGCTTGTGAAAAAAGTATGCTCCCAGTTCCAAACCCGTATCGAGGTAGTGATTGAGACTAAAGGCAGCTATATTGAATAGATGTCAGGTCTACTACATAATTAAGTGATCTGAATTGATTTTCTCAACAAAATTTTTAAAATAATGTTGTTTTCTTTAGAGCGACAAATCTATTGTTTCACTCTGTGTGTGTGCATGTGTGTGTACCTGAAAATCCTATTATAAGTTGCTCGTTTGGTTAGCATTGCTGGATGGCATCGTCCTTTCGAGTTAAAAACTCCTACTTGAGAGACATTTGCTTGGGTTATTGACTGGTTGGTTTGCCGCGTCTCTTGTCGAGACAAAGTAGGTTCATTTCACAGTTAGATTTCGGTGCGGTTTGTTTGATCTGTGTTGGTTAATAGAAATTCTTGTGTGCGGGGCGTTTGCTCAGTTGGTAGAGTGCTTGCCTCGCATGCAAGAGGCTCGGGTTTTGAATCCTGAGTTCGGATGTGTCTAACTGATGAGCCCAAATGAGAGCGAAACTCGAGTCTTGGACTTCCGGTTCGTTGACTGTCATGGCTCTTGTGAGCTGCGACGTTGTTTGGCTGTGGAATTTATATATATATATATATATATATATATATATATATATATATATGTGTCATCTGAAACAGAAGGAACAAGGATTCTAAACCATTTCCAGAATAACTTTCTCGGTTTTGGAAAATGAACACATAGTTTTTTTCAGTTCATTTTGGTGCTTTTTTCAAGTGCATGTATTTTTTCTAACACTAGATTGCATTTGTTCTGTCCTTAGTCAGTGAGAAAGAAGTCCCTCTGGACTGAAGCCATTTTAATTTTTGTCCCAATCCAGAGTGCTCATTTATATGAAGCTAGATTTGCCCCTATATTAAAAACCGATGTCCAACTCTGGCCTATCCTGTTCCAACCAATCCTGATTCAAGATACTCATTGTCATGCAATTTACCGTTTTCTCTAATAAATAAAACATGGTATCTATCGTCTTTAATCGATCTTCTGCATTTCCATCCATTTGCTATTGCTGTTACCTCTTTTCCTTGTGTCTACTTTCTTAGTTGTTAGCACCTTCAGCTTTTGACACTCAGCGACAATATATACATTTTAATGTTACTATTCAAGTATGTTAACCATCATTTTCATCTTTCACTAATGGTAGCTTGTCTACATACATGTGTAACAATGAACTTAGTGAAAAGTGTTATTTGCTTGGCGTGAAAAGAATTGCATGCAAATATGCATTATATAAAGCCAAGGGACAACTGATTCTTGTGCAATTAGCATCTGAGGCTCACGTCAACCGATGCAGCTTGGTGTGAGAGAGCAGTATAAACGTGTAGTTAAAAGTCAGGAATGTTGAGAGAATTACTCAAGGTATGTACGAATTTTATTCAAACACTTGACTCTGGACACTATAGCGTATGAGATCAACCTATGAAGTGACTAGCGATCATGTTTAAGGGATTTTTGAATGACAGCAAAGGCCTGGAAGAAGAGACCAAGGTAAATGATCGTTTCTTTAGAATCGATTTTCTAAACAGGAATAGACCGAATGCAATATTATCTAATTAAAGAGTCGTTGTTGTAAAAAATAAAAAGCAATGTATTGATTTCTTATTGTTATCCATTATCGATCACTACGCTATTGTCCCATTGATTACTTTACACTCATTAACCCCTATCCTCGACTGGCTTCTGTAGATAAAGCTAGAAAATATAAACCGAGTAAATAAAAAAGATATAGTATATGTTTACTTGAGGCATATCACATAGTGAATTCTAAAGAGGAAATTTTTAAACAAAATGTTAGATGTTATACAAATCTGTCTTCATAGAAATAAATTCCTGTTATCACACGTAAAACCTGATTAAAATAAACTTAAAAAAGGAAAAATATAAAGAGTATGTTGAAGGTGAAAGGTAAATGTGGAAAGAGAATGGTAAATTAATACTAAGATTTTAAAATAGTGCAATAAATAACCCTTATCCTCGAGTGGTCTCTGGCCTTGATAATTGGTTATGCCTATGTAAAAAAAAATTATTAAATCATCAACTTAAGATATAGAAACTAAAATAATTATAGCTTAAATAGAAGAAATCGTAATAATTTTAATTTTAACAATCATTAACACCTGAGTAATTTCAATAAGACGAGAATGAAAAAGCATAATATTAGGTAAGTGCAAGATATGGAGGCAAACAGATTAGGGTGGATAAATATAAAGACACTAAGTGATAAATTGAACTGAGGTTGTTATAAAGAAGATAATGTTAGAACTATGAGTTTATAATTTTACAAAGGTGATTAATAAATACTTAAGTCAAAATATACAAATATGAATGCATAGAATTTCGATAAGAATGCATAGAATTTCGATTGATAAATATTGGCAAAATAGAGTTATCTCCCTTAGAACGTAAAGTTATAACAAATGATAACTGAGAGGAAAGATTAAAAAAAACTTAAAACAAAATATGTAGACAAAGATAAGAATTAAAAAGATAAATTTAAAATTTAAATTATTGACATAATCAGCATAAGATGAACACAAATTTTAATAAATACTATTTAAATTAACCTTCTAATTACAATTTATTTTTAAGAAATAACACGCTAAGCAAAAATTTATTAGTAGATCATAACATGTAAACGGTAGATTTATATGAAACTACGGTAGATTGAGTAAGAAATGGTGGAACATTTAAATAAAAATTAGAATTTGAAGGTGTAGATTAGATTTGAGAAATAAATCAATCAAATAAATAATTTGGGGAAGAAAAAAATAATTATTAAAATAAAAAACATACAAAAGAATAAATTAATATATAAAAAAGTAATTGGTTGAAAGATTATCTAAAAAGTAGAAATGCGAAAATGGGGGTGATTTCTAAAATCCCAAGGCTATCGATAAAATAAAAACAAACAGAAAATATAAGTGGTGTAGAGGTGGGTCCAACTGCTCCATCTCTTAAAATAAAGATTATGACTGTATTCATATATGTATAAATAGTGTATTTTGGCGTCTGAAGAGTAGCTATTTTGGAATATTTTTGAATAATATCATATTTAAAATTGTCCAAATGGTTACGAAACAATTGTAACGCATAAAAATTATACATTTTATATTTTGCTGTTTTGATTTTTGTGGAAATGTTATATTCACGTTCGATTATGAAAATGGATAATCATGGAGCTTAAATAATTGATTCAATAAATTTTGACCTTGGATTTTATTCATATATGAACATTACCGGAATTTTAACATATTAAAATTGTAGTACTAGTGCCCTTATTGATCCGTGCTGATATAATAACGTTATTATTTAAAAAGCCATTCTTAACATGTGGAGGGGAGGGTGTTTTTTTATCTATTCTTTACTTTAACCTTACAATTGAATAAAAAAACAAATCACAAAACTTTAATTAAACTTGGAAATACGATTAAAAAAATAGCGCGGATTAGTAAGTGCATTAGCATCAAAATTATGGTTAAATATATATATATATATATATATATATATATATATATATATATATATATATATATATATATATGCGCGTGTGCATGCATGTATGTATGTATGTATATGTGTTGACTTTCAACTATATGTCAGGTTAGGTCATGTGCTACTGGTACCATGTAACCCAGTACTACCTGCCTCATGGTCGGGTCACCGGCGACTAAACTGGTTCCCCCACCAGACTTGTTTGGTGAGGAGGGCGGCTAGTCTCCCTGAAGGATTAAAAACAAGACCTTTCAAAGGGCGAATGAACTCTTTTTTTGGGCCAACTAGCACCGTGTATATTTGTGTGTGTGTATGTGTATTGGGGCGGCTCCCTTAAGCCGTGGTGAAGGCAACCTTTCTAGGAGAAGCAAATCTCTGATTTAAAAAACCATAAAGCGGAAGACCATTACCCGCATTAAGCTGGTCTGCAGTTTAATTTGTTGCTGGCTATCTTGCTCTTGCTTGTTGCTGGATCTCAACATTTTGAACCGAGAGAGAGACTTAGCTGTCGTACAAAGCTAAGACTCTGTAACATCATCTGTGTATAGATACTCCTTCAGGCATTTGTGCTCATGGATTTTAAATGTCTGAGGGAGTGGCACTCGTCTGACAAGACGTTGCAATCATCATATGTGTTGTAATAATAAAAAGTTCATCTGCAAAACCTATTCCACCGTCTTTTATTGTCTTCTGTTTGTTCGTTTGTTCGTTGCATCTCTTCATTAAATTAACTTGATATAAACACTAAACAATGGTTCAAGTAAACTACAATAACCTCTTAAAAAAGTTGTATATATTTCTAAATGTACCAGCAATATAATCGCACACATCAATAAACATATACCGGAATATATATATATATATATATATATATATATATATATATATATATATATATATATATTAAGAGAGAGAGAGAGAGAGAGAGAGAGAGCGATTGTTACATGACCACACCAAGATAACAATTAATAGAAACTACCCCTGTTTATTCGATTATGATTTCATTCGAAAATGTATGAACTGTGACATATCTGCTAAAATTTTCTTCTTGCCTAAATAAGAAATTTTCAATTCCATCCTAATCTCATATATAATATGGAGGTAAAGAGACATTATTTTGTCAGTTTATATCAGCGTTTCCGGTACGTACGTTGATGAACATATATTTAACTATACAATCTATGTTTATTAAAGATGTTTATATTTGTGCTACCGACATGACAAAATGGTATAATTCAAAATGAACATAAAGATAATCGAGAACAATGAACAGAGAATGTGACATAGAAATAAAATGTAAAAGTATGTGTCGTTTTTTATGTTTTTACTGGCAGGTCACCGCAAGTCAAGGTCCAAGATGCACTCGAGGATAAGGGTTAATGTTTGAGACAACACTGTGATGATCGGTAAAGGTGGAACTCAGGTAGGGTTTGATTATTTAAGAGGACGGCCCGACAACACTTATTTACATTAAATTTGAAAACGACTATGTTATAGTCAGTTGAAAAACACACGACATAGTGTGCTTCACAGAAAGACAGTTCTAAGAAAGAAACTTTGCTCATGGAATTTTCGTTTTGTTTTAGGCACTAACAGAGAGTAAAGAAAAACTATGACGGTTTTAGGTAGATAAGTATTTGTTGCATAACCATTTGGACAATTTTAAATATTGTATCATTCAAAATATTTCAAAATAGCTATTCTTCAGACGGCAAAATACACGATTTATACATATATGAATACATTCATAATCTCTATTTTAAGAGATCCAGCAGTTGGATATACCTCTACATCACTGTTATATTTTGTTTTTATTTTATCGATAGCCTTGGAATTTAGTAATCACCCCATTTTCGTATTTCTACTTTTTAAATAATATTTCCACCAATTACTTTTTTTAATATTAATTTATTCTTTTGTAGGTTTTTTATTTTAATAATTATTTTTCTTCCAAAATGTATTTATTTAATTGATTTCTCAAATACTAATCTACTTGTTTTCTAAAATACTAATCTACAAGTTTTGTACGGGGAACAGTAGATTGAACCTTTGTCGAGCACATCATTAAGATACAAATAAAACAGAGATAGACTCACAACCTTTCTTCTGTTAGAAAGAAGTAGAGAGGTGGAAAAAAACCCTAGCCCACTAGATTTCGAAGATGGTTTTACACCCTGTCAATACAGAAAAGAAGGCTTTGAGCAACTCCTCCCCAGATATGGTAGGAGTACTTCATCTTGAGACATATTTCGCTCATACATATGAAGAGAATTGCATAAGAAGTGAGATATATTCTGGAGCAGAAGAATGATCCAACGATTTTTTCAGTAGCATCGAATCTGATTTAGGTCTTCCATTTCATGCAAGGAGTGAAAGTTAGTTCTAGAAGTTGGTCAAAGCAGGGTGCTTCCTCAAGATGATAGCCATTCATTTCAATTGGAGCCAAATTGAGATCATTGATTCTGTGTGATATTACTGTCAGCACATCAGCTGCAGGTCTAACAGTACAGCAGTCGTGTAGTTTGTCACTGAGTAGGTTGTTTATGCTGAGGTGGTTGACAACTTCCCTTTATAACATGGACTCATGAAGCACAGGAGACTAATTGGTATGTAATGTGAGTCAAAAGACTCATCTCTTATATTTTTTAAATAATGGGCAGGCGTTAAAATTTGTCTAAGGTGTTGAAAAAAAAAACTCTCCTTAAGACAACAATTAAACAGCTCTGCAAATATAAGAGCTTGTTCCAGTTGCAGTTTTTTTAGCACAATAATCGGAATGTTTTTAGGGCCAGTTGCTTTATTGGAATTAATTTTCTTGATAAGTCTGGCAACATCTAAGTTATATAGATGTCACTCAGGGTATTTTCAGCCTTGTAGGTGGAGTTTGATGCAAAGTTCTTAACAAAGAGTTTAGCTTTGTCGAATGCTGACATAATCACCACAGTTCTGTTGATGATGGTTGAGATAAAGGATATGCATCTGTTCACAGCTCTGTCATATGCGAAAACTTGTAGGGGGCCAATTTTCTGCTCAGCTACTTTAGAATTGACGGTCTGAGCAAAAGAGTCTCTCATGTTTTCTATAATCCTTTTTGCAGTAGTTGTCGGCAGGCTTAAAGATAGCTTTTGTTTCAGGACATCTATTTCTTTGAAACTAATTCACATGTGCAATGGCAGCGATGCGTTCAGGGATGAATGAAGCTGACCTTTTGACTTCTGTTGCAATTTTTTGGAAAGTATGTAAGTGTTGATAACCACGATTACTAAATCTGTCTAATCGAATGCTATAGAGGACTGCAATGAAAAGTAAAGACCTTTTAAGATATTAGAAAGGTTTTATTCAACATAAAATTCAGCAGGTACAACATGGTCGGTAACGAACGACTAAGCTGGGAAAAGGCGCCAATTTCGTTCTATTTGTAAACATCTGGTGCGCATGCGCACTAGCGCTCTAAACTCACAACACTCTCCGCCACATTTTATTTATATTTCGGGTTGCAGGTGATCTTCCTTCCCCTTTTTGTTGCTTATGGAAGAAATTTGAAAACGCCCTTCTTCGAGTCAGACTGTTGCTGCTGCTCTTCTATTTCTAAACACTTTGTTTTGTCGACTGAAGAGAAAGATTCTCCATTTGGTGAGGTATTATTCTTTGGGGTCTCCTGTTGATCAATCAACTCTGGTTCGCGGATGTTTGATGGAGTAGTAGAATCTGGTGATGTACCATGATCAGGGGAGACAGGAGATTCCAAGTTTGTAGAGGAGGGGTCAGTGACAGGAGTGGGGGCTAGGTCTTCTGTTGAGACTGTTGACTGACGGCCGTCAGGGAAACGAATTCTGGCAAAATTGGGAGTTGCAGATATTATATCTACTGGTTCCACTAGGGGATCTGACTTGTGTTGGCGGACAAACTTCCTAAGGAGGGCCGGTCCTCCTTGCAGCCACTCGGGTAAGGTATATCCGGTGCCCGACCTTCTGGAAAAGTTAAACATTCTCGCGTGTGGGGTTGAGTTAGTTGCTGTACAAAGTAGCGATCGAATAGAGTGCAAAGCTATGTCGAGTACTTCATACCAGTGACGTTCATCCAATTGCCTGGTTTTGAGTGCAAGTTTGATCGTTTTCGAAATTGTGCCATTTACTCTCTCGCATTGTCCATTGCCGATTGGATGGTATGGAGTTGAGTGGGTAATCACAACTCCATGTTGCCAGAGAAACTCTTTTAGTTCACATGAAATAAACTGACTTCCTCGATCACTATGGATGGAATCTGGGCAGCCAAAAAAGGTAAATAAATTCTGGAGACAATTTATAACAGTTTTTGTTGATATGTCCTGACATGGATAGACAAAAGGATAGCGTGAATATTCATCTACAATCACGAGTAGGTATTTGAGATTATTCGTAGATGGTTTCGATCCCATGAAATCTATTGAAAGACGTTCAAAGGGGGATCGAGAATGGATTAATCGACCTGATGGAGGTTTGAAGAACCTTGGTTTTAGTTCAGCACATATTTGACATTCAGCGCAGGTGCGCTTAGCATCTTCCATGGAGAATGGTAGATTCTTCTGCCTCACAAAGTGATAGAGTCTCGGTACTCTAGTATGACAAAGTGCTGCGTGCAGGTCCTTTAGTGATAATGAGCGCGAAGCAGAGCATGATCGAGAAAGGGTATCTGCAGAGTTATTAAGAGAACCTGGTCTATATACTATCTCATGAGAATAGTTTGAAAGTTCAAGTCTCCACCGAAGCAGCTTATCCTTTTTAATACGATTTGGTGTCTGCGTGTTGAACATAAATGATGCAGCCTGTTGGTCAGTAATAATGGTAAAGTGTCGACCGAGTAAGAGGTCACGCCATTTACGCACAGATTCTACAATGGCTGCCGATTCACGTTCCACTGCTGAATGTCGACGCTCTGACTGCGTTAGGGTTCTGGAAAAATATGCTACTGGACGTCCATTCTGGGAAAGGCAGGCTGCTAATGCTGTCGCAGATGCATCAGTTTCTATCGTAAAAGGAACTTCATCCTCAATGGCTGCAACCGAAGCCTTGCAAATTTCATCTTTCATGGCTTGAAATTGATTTTTGAGTTTCTCAGTGATAGGAAAGGACGTAATGTTTAATAAAGGTGAAATCCGATCTGAGAAATTCTCTATCCATGGTGAATAGTATGAGAAGAGACCTAGAGCCCGCCTGAGTGACTTACTGCAGTTCGGAATCGGTAATTCTTTTAGTGGTGTAAGTCTGTCTGGATCAGGACTGATTGTTCCATTTTCCAATAAGTGCCCTAGAAACTTTAGTTTGGTTATACCATATTCACATTTTACAGGGTTTAGTTGCAAGTTAAGACGGTTGATAACCTTTCTAAAAGCTTCCATATTTTCGTTTAATTCTTTATTAGTTTTTCCACCGATGACAATGTTATCAATGTAGGCAAATGTCCCTTGGAGTTCATGTTCTTGAATCAGATTATGCATAATACGTTGAAACACAGCTACTGAGTTCGTTAGCCCAAAAGGTAACCTAGAAAACTCGTATAGTCCTCCGTCAGCTTCAAATGGTGTGTAAATTCTCTCGTCTCTACGTATAGGGCATTGATAATATGCAGACCTCAGGTCCAACTTATTGAAAATTTTGTACTGTGATAGTTGGCGTATGATATCCGAAATTTTGGGAAGCGGAAAAGCATCCAAAAGTGTAAACCGATTTATAGTTGCAGAATAGTCAACGACCATCCGACGCTTATGTCTTTCATTTCTAGTTACTAGTACTTGGGCTCTCCATGAGGAATTCGATTTGATTATGATACCTTCTTTTAATAATTTTTGTATCTCATTCCGGATAAATTCGCAGTCCGATGCTGAGTAGTTTCTGCTTTTTGTTGCGATGGGTTTACAATTCTTTGCTAAATTAGCAAAAAGAGACGGTGGCTCGATTTTCATCTGAGTGACGTTACAAATCTGTAAAGATGGTATCTTTCCCTTATAACGGAATTCCACCCAGTTATGCAATTGCATGAACTCTTGTCCTAGTATAATTGGAGCACACAAGTTGGGAAGGATAGATAGACGCATATTAGTGTAAATTTGTCCATTAACAGCGATGGACGCAACACAGTGTCCTAAGGTTTTGCTCGTGAGATTCGAGGAAGCCATGCTTACCGTATCATTAGAAGGTAATATACTAAGACCGAGTGATCTCACGATGTTCATTCGTATAAAGTTATGAGTGCTTCCACTGTCTACAATAGCTTTCAAACAGGTACTATTAATTGTTGCATTTACTACAGAATATTGTGTGCATAGAGTGCATTGGGATGACGCAGTGAGGGCAATATATGCAGAACTAGTCCTGGTATTATAAGTTGTTTGTTTTATTTTAGATCGGCAGACTTTAGAGAAGTGGCCCCTCTTTCCACATTTAAGGCAGTCAGCATTCCGAGCTGGGCAAATATTTCGAGAATGATTTTCTCGTCCACAGAATTGGCATAGTTCCAGACTAGAGTTATTTTCAGATTCATCTGCATGAATAGATGCCTTTGCTACAATTGATGTCATAAGCTGCTGCATTATGTTGGGCCATTTCTAGACTTCGTGCAGTTGCTACGGCATGATCTAGGTTAATTTCAAAACTTTCAAGTAATCTCTGCCTAATAGTTGAGGAAGTGAGACCTGTGATAAATGCGTCACGTATCGCTAGCTCCGCATGTTGAGAGGCAGTAACATCTTCAAATTTACAATCCTTAGAAAGATTCTTTAGTTTTAGGAGAAACTGATCAATAGATTCACCTTAATTTTGTTTCCTAGTGGCGAGAAGGTGATGAGCAAATACAGAATTTACCGGTTTTACATAGGTTGCTTGAAGGATGCTAATAGCCCTCTCGAATGTTGAACAGTGAGATATAAGAGAATAGACATTCGGTGAGATGAAATTAATCAGAATACTTAACTTATTCGGAGGATTTTGAGGATGAGCGGCTGTGAGAGAGTCGATGCAGTTGATGAGGGTACGATACCAATGATTCCATTCGTCAGCGGTTGTATCTGACGATCCTTCGAATTTACCAGGTCTCAGTATAGCATCCATTGTTGCTGTTAATTTTTAATTTTATGTTGAATAAATTGTAATGAAAAGTAAAGACCTTTTAAGATATTAGAAAGGTGTTATTCAACATAAAATTCAGCAGGTACAACATGGTCGGTAACGAACGACTAAGCTGGGAAAAGGCGCCAATTTCGTTCTATTTGTAAACATCTGGTGCGCATGCGCACTAGCGCTCTAAACTCACAACAAGGACTTGTTCTTTTTGCACATGGAGCATAAAGGTATTTCAGATATGAACGTTCGTAGCAAGTTCCACTTAGTCATCAAGTGATAATACATTGTACAATGAAAGGGTATACTTGTTAAACTTTATTTTCATCTTAATTGAAGCCAACCAAGTGATTGGAAGATCTCAGCAGAGATAAGACGTAGGATGAGCACGGTTCGGGAAAAGTTGCTACAAAAAGATAAAGAAGACTAGTAAATTGTCTATCAGCATCAGGAATGTAAATGGGTTCCTCAAAAATCTGGTTAGATCAGGGAAACATTTTGACAAAGCCTCCCTTCAACATCTACCTTGTTTGTGTGGACCAGCCATTCAACGTTGTGCATATTGAAATCTCCACAAACGTGAATGTTAGCAGAAGGATGATCCGACAGGATATGGTCCATTTCTTCAGCAATACATCGAAAGTGTCTCCATAGTTGTAGGGACGGTATAAGGCAAATATTAAAGTGGTACTTTGAATAAATGTTCCTAATTACTTGCCTCCTCACGAGGACAGAGTAAGACACAAGGTCGGTTTTTAATGCGGGGAAAATCCAGCTCCCTAAAAAGGCAGTCTGGATATGAACAAAAATGAACATTGTCTCAGTCATGAAGGATTTCCTCTCCACTGGGCGAGGACAGAAAAGGTGAAGTGTAATATCAAAACAGATACTACACTTTGTTTCTAGCTAAAAGCACATTTAGGCAATTACGGATCTTCTTTTGAGATATCCTTGCCACAAGAGAAACCGCCTTAATATAGGCACATATTCCATGTCATGGTGATCTTGAGGTCTTGTTAAAATAAAGAACTAGTAGTATCCTTTGTGCATGTGTACATGTAATTTAATATATGATAACTTTACGGATTTCAACCATGCGTTATATTGCATGACATCACAAGGTTTCAAGCTTCATTAATCTGCCGGAATTCCTCTTCAGCAACACTGCAGTTCACACCAACAAATCTCAACTCCGATGTTTTCTCTCAGCTGTCAAACACTCCACTGCCTGCTTTCCTCATATGCAAATGACAGTCATTATATAAAAAATCCAACAATAAACACAAGTTTTTTTTTATTCTACTGAAATTCGAATACTCAACATGCAAAACTGTATCTTTACCACCAACTGCAACACACTATTCATTATCTCATTTTATTTCCGAGATACTTGAATTCAGCATGTCAAACAGGTGCGCTGCCACTTTTGTAAGTAGTTTCTATTATTACAATTCTTTCTCTTTCACATTGCAATGCTTCCATTTTGGAAAAAAAACAACATATTTTTAGCATTAAATTAGCAATGCCTTAATTAAACGTCTCTAAGAGAATAGAAAAAGCAATTTTACCACTTTTAGTTAACAAATAAAACATTTTTGGATGAGTAATCATTATATTCAACATAGATGTTATCTATTATATAAATCTCAGCTGTCTGTTTAAATGTATGTATGTATGTATGTATGTATGTATGTTTGTATATCTGCTTAAAACTTTCGACAGAGGCTATGGATTTTCACAAGATCGGTATCATTTTGAAACCCGACTCTTTGGACAACAAATATCGAAAAATTGGCTAAAAACATTAATTTCTTCACCCTCAACTGGGCAGTTTTCTACAAGGAGGAGTCGCTTTTTTCGCCGATATTTTCGAAAGCCATCTCCTCTTTTTGATTGACTAGCCTTAATTTAAACCTTCGCCACTCCCGGTTCAGTGATGGATGCAATGGCAAAGAAGTCACGTTTTTTTTTTTTTTTCACCTTCTTTTCCTCCTTCGCGGTATAGGTTCGAGCCTGCCTGCCTGCTTGCCTACTACCACTTTTTTTTTCTTTTGCTCAACACACACCTTAAAACACTCGGGTAACGCCGAGCACCCAGACTAGTCTATCATATGAAAGGCAAAATGGGCGTGAGCGTTTGTGTATGTCCACAAAAGGTTTTTAGGTGGGAGTTCTCGCATCAGTTAGATTCCAGGAGAAGTTTTCTTATACTTCCTAGATCATCATATTCTACATTCGTAAACGGACACGGTTTCTTTCCTTTTATTTTTGATCGAGTTTTAAAAAATTCCCACCGTGCTGTCGTTTCGAGTGTTTGTTTGTCTTTTTCGTATAAAGCAAAACTAATTGAACGCAACCGCCTGGCGTTCGAGCTGCATAGTGTCTGTTTTGTAATTGGTCCTTGGTCAATGTAGGAGAAAACCTTCATACTGAGACGATTACTATTTACTTGGATACTGCCTTTTTGGGGGTAGCTTGTTTTCCGCCACATTAAAAACGACCTTGTGTCTAATTTGCTTTCGTGGTGAAGCAAATGAATAAAACGACAGAAAGAAGAAGCTAACCCTAACCCGACCACTTTAAAAGATGCGTGGCGACTCCCCTCATTCTTAACTTAATTACCAACTCATTGAATTCACTATCCTCTTTGGCCTAATAGTTAGCGAGGAAGACTAATTATGCTACATTTTTTTAGTTCGATCCTATCTCTCTCTCTATATATCTTTTTTTTCATATGTTTTATTTTGTCATTGTGCCCAAATCCTCCACCCGAGCAAAAGTTAATTATCAACTCATTTGATTCACTATACTCTTTTTTCACATTCTTTTACTCCTTTGCAGTATGAGTTCGAGCCTGCCTGCCACCACTTTTTTTTTTTGCTCAGCACACAACTCCAAACACTCGGGCAACGCCAGGCACCCAGGCTAGTCGAAAATATGAATCAGTTGCGCTAGTGTGGTCACGTGAAGCATACGAACTTCTGGATAAACGGTTATGGAAGCATGGAAGTCATAAATTGCAGCAAGTCTGTTTGTCTGGGAAAGACTTTTAAAATAATGGCATTGCTTCTAAGAAAGTGTTTCGGAAATGGAAACGTACTTATATAAATATATCTCAAATGTGGCTTGAGTAAGATTTACATTAGATGTTAGTTCCACATATACAGGCTTGTTGTTTCCATTTCATGAAAAATATTCTAATTGGCAAAGGTGATAGGCTTTAGTACTAGTAAGTGGTAATATGGGAAAGAGCAGAGCGTCAAAGAAATATCCATTGGGCTTGAAAATCCATATTACAATTGGGATTAGTCTCGTTTTGAATTTACAGTTACGTGTGGGACAAGTGAGCGAAATCATACGGTACTAGCCAATTATTCCCAAGGGAGATAACTATGGTGTCAATACCATTTTTTTTCTCTCAAATTGTTGCTTTTTGTATGATTTCCTCATTAATTTTCAAACAAATTATTTTGACTTACTTATTAGCTTTTTTATGATCATTTACTCATTGTTAAAATTACATGATTTCCCAAATTACAGAATTCCAGGAAAATTAGCTTCAGATTAAAGACTTTTAAAAGCTAAAACTATTTTTCAAACAAAACGAGGACTTTCTTTTTTTAGTTTCAAAATAAAGATCAATAAATACATTTCTTTAACTTGTCTTTCAGTGTTGAAAAATAAAAAAAAAAATAACTCTTGAAATAAAAACTTTATTGATTAAAATTAAACTTAGAATTTCATCATTCGTCAAATAATATGAAATAAAAGACCTCATTGAAAATATAAAATGATTAATGGTTAGTATGTCAAACATTTGCAAGAATACAAACTAAAATAAAACAAAGGAAGCATGCAAGTGGGCGAGGCATTAAAAAAATTATTAAGTTCAGCACCCCCCCCCCCCACCAACACCATTTAGCCTCAAAAGTTCCCAGGATACGCCAAATCGATGTAAAAATGAACAAACGGTGAAGCTTTAGGCCTTAACATATGTAAATTTGAGTTCTGCACCATGCAAAAAAAAAAGAAAGAAATGATTAAGTCCATCATTTGATCCCCACCATATTTAGCCCCAAAAGTCCCCAATTTAAATTTGCGTTCAACACCATGCAAAACTGTTTAATAGACATACACAGAAAATTTTGGACAAATATGATAAAATAGTCCCAAGAATTAAGTGCTTTTATTAGCCCTAAAAGAGCCCGAGGAACACTCAAGAGTTATCCCGAGTATAGACAAACAAATTATATGGAAATCAGTTAGTTACAACTGTTCAGAAAGTTTTTAGAAAAATCCAAGGCATCAATTTTTTTTTTTTAATTAGCACAAAAATGTCAATTTTAGCCATTTTAACTCGAAAGACACCCATAGGGGAGGGGGGGCAACCGGAGTTTTCCTGGAAAATTCGTTGCTACTTTTTACTATCATGTTTAATGTTTGTGCAAAATTAAAAAAAATTCCAAAACATAGTTATTGAAAAAAGTGCGGACAGACGAACGAACGAATAGAATTTACAGGTCCACCCTCCTTTTGTTGGAAGACCAACCCTTATATAAACAATGTATATAAAGCCAATAACGATGAAAAAATATGATGGTTCTCAAAAGTAATACAGACGCATCTATTTATTTATTCTAATCGTACTTGCAGTTTTCATTTTGCACACGAGAGGGATATGATGATATTTCGGAGAAAAAAACGTTTTTCAAGTGTTTCTATTTCCTTTATCTCATGCCAATAATAACGACAGCTATCATGCTATTGGATCAGATCCACAGCGAATGACACTCCGCAGCAAAACAAATTTAAATATGCGAAATAAACGTATTTATTTAAATTGTTGTTCAATGTGCTGATTCTAATTTAAATTTTGTTATTGCGTTTAGACCAGTTAGAACCTTTATCTTCTATTTGTTTGTATATACTTCGTTTTTCAGAGATCCTAACTTATTTTCATACAAAGCCAGTCTGGAACCGAGATCTTTGTCTTGAACATACCTTTTTTAAAATATTGCACCACA
>NC_136490.1:55055555-55110555 GCF_053919585.1 Euprymna scolopes
AGCAACTTGCCTTGCTCCAGATTGGAGCAAAGAAGGAATGGGCTTCCTACTCCTACAAAAACATTGCCAATGTACCATGGAAAAAGCCCCAATCTGCTGTTCCGAAGGTTGGCATCTGATATATGCCGGCAGCAGATTTTGCACGGATGCTGAGCGCAGATACGCACCAATAGAGGGTGAGGCAGCAGCAATAGCATGGGCATTGGAGAAATGCCGTATGTTCGTCATGGGTTCTCCAAACATCATAGTGGTCACAGACCATGAACCTCTCAAGGGGATATTTGGCGATCGTGATCTGAGCAAGATCCAAAACCCCCGGCTCTTTAGACTAAAGGAAAAGACCCTGAGATACAGATTTACCATACAGCATTGCCCCGGGAAGTGGCACAGAGGCCCTGATGCAGTTTCCCGCCACCCAGTGGCGATGGTGCAAGCCCTCCTCGATGTATTTCCAACAAAACCCTCTCAAAGGGATATACTGGAGTCGAACAACATAAGCAACATAACAGAGTCAACAGCCTTAATAGCAACATTTGCAGACAGCAGTAATATAGCCATGATATCACCAGACCTAATTCGTTCAGCAGGTCGTGGCGATCAATAATATAACAAATTAATAGACACAATACAGCAAGGCTTCCCAAAAACACTGCGCCCGAAATCCGTGAGTATTGGGAGGTGAGGCACCGCCTTAGCACTGATAATGGTCTAGTATTGTTGGATCGAAGGATCGTCATCCCCAAAACACAATGAAAAAAGGTCCTACACTGCCTGCATTCTGCACACCAAGGAGTAGTTGGCATGAAAACACGTGCCAATGAATCGGTGTACTGGCCAGGGATGGATGCATCAATCCGCAGTATTAGGGCGAATTGCATGGTATGCTCAACCATCGCACCTAGTCAACCAAGGGAGCCTATCATTCTAACACGATCCCCAGAGTGGCCATTCCAACAAATCGTCATGGATATTTTTTATATTGGAGATCACACATACCTTGCCTGCGCAGATAGGCTAACTTGTTGGCTAATTTTATACCGCCTAGAATCAGGTCACACTACTACAACCAAATTGATGTCCATATGCCGACAACTGTTCCAAACATATAGTGCCCCAGAAGAACTCAGCACCGATGGCGGCCCACCTTTCACTTCCAGCACGTTCCAAGAATTTCTGAAAACATGGTGTGTTAGGCACAGATTATCTTCTGTTGCGTATCCCCAATCCAATGGCAGGGCAGAGCTCGCAGTAAAAACTGCAAAGAGGATTGTGAAAGGAAACACAGGCCCCCACGGTTCCTTGGACAATGACAGTGTTGCCCGGGCCATCTTACAGTATCGGAATACCCCAATCCAAAGCATTGGCCTATCACCGGCTCAATTATTACTTCACCGTCGACTACGTGACTCCATCCCTTCACAGCCAATCCTCTACAAGCCTCATCCTGAATGGGTGTCAGCGGCACAACATCGCGAGGAAATGCTCCACCACCGCAATGCAAAAATAGTAGAAAGATACAATAAATATACCCACAACCTTCCACCGTTACAAGCTGGTGATACTGTAGCCATCCAAAATCCAGTCAATCGCAGATGGAACACAACGGGCAAAATCATCAGTTCCCTACCAGATCGACAATACCGAATCAGGGTTAACGGATCCGAAAGGATCACACTTAGGAACCGCCGTTTCCTCAGAAAATGCGAACTTAAGCCTGCACCAACCCCAATACCAAGTGCAGCACTAGGACCAACAATTCCCTCAAGCGATACTACATTCTTGCATCTCCTATCTCCCTGTAATAGCACATACACAGCAACCAAACCCCAACAACAAACCACACATATATCCCTATGCTTTCGATCAAGGATTCCCCGAGCTCTTTCTAGGTTACTACCACACAACAAACTAGGCCTAAAAGAGAGATACACCTCTCACACAACCAAGCCTACTCGTGGGGGGGGGGGGAGAGGGAAGATGTAGAATAATCCAAAGAACTGTGTTAGTCAATAACACACAACAACAACAACAACAATAATAATAATAGCAGCAACACTTACCAAGGGTCCAGCTTATGCACAAGACAGACACCAGATTGAGCTGGACTGAGGGCTTGTATTTATGTACAAGCATATCCAATCAGGTGACTGGCCCATGTGTGCACAATGGAATCTCCCATTGTGCCATAAATAGTTCTCCTCTTTCATGAGAAGTAACTTTAGTCTTTGTCAAGTTATCCCCAACTTGAACGCTGACCGAAAGTCCACTACACAATCCAACACAAAGGAGTTTCCATTTGTCAAGGCCCAGAGGCCACTCAAGGATAAGGGTTAACGAATGTAAGGTAGGCACTTAAACAACAGCATAGTGATCGTTAGTGATGGAAATTCTATTATTTAAAGAGACAGTTCAACAAGAACTTGTTTACATGGGACTTGAAGACGACCCTGTTCTAGTTAGCTGGAAAGCAGCACAGAGTTCCGAAGGCTAGCAGTTTTAGGAAAGAAGCTTTGTTCATGGGATTTTCATTTAGATTTAGGTACAGATAGAGAGTGAGGGAAATTGTTGATAGTTGTTGTAGCTAAACGAGTGTCTGTTGTTAAAGTTCTGCAGAAGAGGGGCGCCTTTATTCATGATGTTTAGTTTGGTTGTACTGCAGAGGAAAATTGTTGCTTTTGTTTTTGGCTTTGCAGAACATGAAAAAGACATAACAATCATATAAATGTTTGATGCATTTCAGGTCAAAAGGCCGGTATCTTAAGGCAACCTGGCAAACTCGTTGTGGCATTGTATACTGTGTTACCAGAGTAAAGCAGTGACGTGTAGAGAACCTTTTAAGGGCAGGTGCTCAAGTAAAAAAAACAAAAAAAAACGGTGTCTTGGTTGTGCACAGGCCTATAATACATTCCTCTGAAAAGGGCACTTTAAAACAGGAGGGGCAAGTGCTTGGGCACCCCTAGCCCCACTCCTTTCCCCCGTACGTCCCTGGAATAAAGCATATCAGGTAATATCATATAAATTCTATGACGGGAACGTTGTTTCGATCAGCAGAGATTATCTTTCCCTCTCTTTTTTTTTGTTTTTTTATTGATTCCGTCCGGTGTCAAAGTTCAAAAGGAGCCGAAAGCTGCAGATGATTATGCACTGGAAGCAGGTAAGCGAAAACTTAAAATGCATTCTAATTACAAACACTGTGCAGGAAAGGACTAGAAAATAATCGAGAAATATGGAAATGAATAATAGGCATAACAAATGAGCTCCAACGTAAGAGCGACCGTGGTGCACCAGAAAATTGGACATCCGTCACTGATGCAGTTTACAGTTCCTGCTGGGAACGAGAGAAGAGTGTTTTATCCTCACAAATGCTTGTTAAACAAGTTCAAACTCCACAATCTTATTCAGAGATTCAGTTAAGGTTTAAAGAATCATGTTTACCAAGGTTCAAGCAAAACACCCTTTCAATGAAACCCTCATGCAAAGATAGTGCGTACAATAATTTATAACAGTTTGAAAGACAATGTTTTTTTTACAAAATAAAGTCTTATCTGAATTTGTCAGATGAAGACTGGTTATTCATGTATATATATATATATATATATATATATATATATATATATATATATATATTCACCTGTCATCCCTTTTTAAAAGATGGAATCACCTTATCGTTTAAGACAAGATTCAAGCGAACAAGCAAGCTTATATATATATATATATATATATATATATATATATATATATATATATATATATATATATATTCACATGTTATCTCTTTTTTAAGTTGGAATCGCCCATCGTTGATCAAGATTCAAGCAATCAATCAAAGGCAGTCGGATGGTCAGGGAATGCACAGAATTTATATATATATATATATCTATATATATACGAATAACCAGTCTTCATCTGACAAATTCAGCTAATACTTTATTTTATATGTATATGAATATAAATATGATATGAAATATTAATGAAATATGTATATGAAATATTAATATAACATTATTATAAATTATTATATTAATGTAACAATATTAAATATTAATATAATATTATTAGTTATTGTAATAATGTAAAATATCTGTAGAATATTATTATTTATTATATTAATGTAATAACGTAAAATATTGATATATTATTGATTAGTATAGCAATGAGATAGTGTAAAATATTAATAATGTTATGGATTATTATATTAATGCAATAATGTAACATATTAATATAATATTTTTATTAATTATTATATTATGTAATAATAGAAAATATTAATATAATATTATTATTAATTATTATATTTATGTAATGATATAGAATATTAATGGCTGATATAAATGTCAGATGCTTTTGAGAAATTCCAGATTTGACAACTGAATTTGAAGAACAAACAGCTGAATATGAAACAAGCAGCCGGGGACAATAGTTTCAATTAGACAGTTTCAAATTAAGATATTTTCTTAGTGAAAAAAAAGCGAATTGATTAAAAACTTATGAATAAAATTTCGATAAACTCCTAAACTTTTTTCGATATTATTTAACAATTAGCTTATCAGTCCAATGAATTGAAAGCAAAGATAACAGTTATTTCAACATTTTTGTTTTTAGAGATGTCATTCCTGCAAAAGGGTTCTGTACGTCGCTTCGAGTTGAAATAGGATTTTTCTGTCTAAAAGTTCAAATTGTATGGACACATCTCATTATAGATGTGCTATTTAACAAAACAGCTTAATTAATTACAAACATTTAATTCTTTACGCAGCTTGAAAATGCCGCTGTTTTCATACGTGTGTTGACAATAAAACATTATACAATTTAAGTGGGGCTTCCATGCTGGAAAAATGCTTGGATCATTGTACCGTTCCAAAAAGTATCTGACTCCTGACAGAATTCTTTTACCTTTATAAGAGTCTCCCATGGTTTGCATGTATCTCTATAATACAAACATTCTTTTTTTTATCTTTATGTAATGAGATTGATCCTGGGGGATGAGAATAATTATGATATAATATGTGGAAGGTCAGGTTTGGGAATTTGGGAAAGATTACATGCTGGAATGATAAAATTGTAACCCTAGAAAAGACGACATAATTCCATTTCCGTTTAATGAAACCAGTTTTCAATTTTTTTTTTGTTGCAGACCATCTACTAGTTGGCCTGTTGTGTAGAAATCCCAAGAGCGATAAGAGCCTACTCTCATGTCTGAAAGTGAAAAAAATGTTCAATGAGCGAGATCGGAGTTGCGCCATTAAACAACTCATGCTCCATACCGATCCAATGCACATTTGGACGTTTAAACGCTTGAAGGCACAGCTCAATGAAGTTTTCAACCACGGTTTATGGTCTTTGGTGTGGTTTCAAGTAAGCGCCACATCATGCCACCTCACATCTTCGAGGTTGGCTAGAAAGTCCACACCAATGTGTACCTGGATGTACTGAAAACTGCAGTGATCCCCTGGTGTAATCAGGTGGCCGCTGGCAGATCATGGGTATGAGAGCAGGATTCTGCGTTGATCCACAAGTCCAAAGGCACACAGGCTTCACTTCAGAAAGAGTGCTACGACTTTGCACCCTTCTCTCAATGGTTCCCTTCCTGTCCCGACCTGAACCCGGTGGACTACTTTGTTTAGTCATATGTTGAGAACATCACTAACATGACCTCCCACAACACCAAAGCCAGCCTGATCGCTGCCATCAGCTGCACATTCCCGAGCTCCACCGGCACTTGTGGAAAAGGCATGCTCTCAGTTCCTGTATCGAGGCTGTGATTGAGGCTGAAGGCAGCTACATTGAATAGATGTCAGCTCTATTACATAATCAAGTTACCTGAATCCATATTTTCAATAAAAGTTTTAAAATAAAACTGTAGTGTTGTTTTCTTTAAGGCGACAAATTTATCGTTCCAATCTGTACATTGAAGAAATTCAAATAAAATATTGTGAGATTTTAAAAATTAACAAAAATATTTTCTAGCTTTGTTATGTATGCAGGCTATTGAATGAAAGCAAACACAAAACAATTGAGTAACTATGTAATGAATAAACATTCGATCGAATTTTGGGACGAAACAACAAAGGTATGTTTTCAGCACTGACTCTTACAAGACATTTTCTCATACTTGATTTATACTCATGATTTAAATTTTTTTTCTTCACCATATTGAATTCGTTTCGCAACTACGGCAGTTGATTAACACACACGTCGAACTTCTAATCACACTGATGCAGTTGATACACACTGTCCTCGATCTTCTGAACATACTCCTTTTATTGTCCAAGCGTTCGTCATCAGCCAATCGGCGGCCAGAAAAACAGTCACGTGAGGGGTGACGTCATCGCTCAATAATCTTACAAAAACCACAGCCGCCATTTTTAATTTCTGCCCTCCCTGTGATCCTCCCAGCAGGTAAGACAACACGCGCAGACACGTAGTTGCTTTCTTCCTTCATTCTGTTCGACTTTACACATATTAAATAAATATTAAAAACAATTACATGGTTAAAATATAATAGGTTATTAGAGAATTAATAAAATATATAGACAGTAAAAGATAACGTTAAGAAAACGTTACAACCTGTTTTTATAAAAAGAAACATACATGAAGTTGTCAATTTTTCCTCTGGTAATGCCTCGCATGAGTACATGTGCGTCAACAGACATTAGACATTTCCCTCAACTTCTACACCTGAACACACCATCTCGACATGCTTTATAGACTTTATTAATTAACTACGTACACATTTTTATTGACAGCATCTCAAAATGAACCATGTAGGATTTGCGAGCATTATCGTTTTTGTATTGTTTCTTTTGTAATTGATTGCATTAGAAGACGTTTATACGTTTATAGACGGTCTCTAACCGTTTTTAAACTCTTTCAAAATAAAATAAAGAGAATGTGTTCCACCAAGAAGCTTTGTTGAGTTAATGAATTCAATTAATTTTCTCAATGAAAATACTTAATACTATTACTAAGTATCTGACTCAAATGTATATTTTCATTTTATATTTTAATTAGATCTTTCATTTAACATGTTAACAAAACTCTTATTTCTTAATATTATGATTTTATTTGATTTAAAAGTTATTATAGCAAGCGTTGTTCTTCCGAATGGTCTTCTTCGATTTGTGTAGCAGTCATTATGCAAAAGCAGCATGCATTTTACCAGTTCGTTTGTGACATACAAATACAATAGACAAAAAATTATAGAAGCTTAAAATAATTGTAAGAGTGAAATGGCCACAGCCAAGAGAAAGGAGAAGGCATACAGAAGTGATCAGGAAATGTATGATTGCAGAAAATAGAATCTCCTGATTTCTGGAAACTTTATAATAATGTGATGATTAAGGCTGTGACAACAGAATATTCTTTTCATTATTTTGACTCTCAAGTATATATCTTACACAGTAATACACGAACAATCAACCGAGAACCACATCAGTCTATATAAAAACATATAAGATATTAACGGATATATACTCAAGAGTCAAAACAATGAAAAGAACATGTCACAGCCCTAGCGATGAATAATGGACTATCCCTCCCATTATTCATCAACCATGAAGTCGCTTGCACGGAAATCAAAAAAGCTGACCTGCTTACTCTATGATTTGCCTTCAACATCACCTTAGACCCTTCAAATCACTTCCTCCAAAATTTCGCTTTGCGGACATAAATCACACTCGTAGATCTGAAAATGACCTCTTCTTGTGTTCGTGATATAAAATACTTAGACACCTCCAAGACATGTGGGCCTTATCTCATCTCTTCTACACTAGTAATGAAATCTTCAGTTGAGCTAGTCCCTGTCCTTTCCAAACTCCTCAACAAATGCTTATCTGAGTCTTGCTTCCCCGATAGCTGAACAATTGCTTCCATTGTAAATTCCAGAATGCAAGAATTAGGGCGAAATAATTGTGTCTCAAATGGGTATATTTGCTGAGGATATCATGCTCTAGAATAGACAGGAAGGAAATACGATTGTACACATAACCAAGGCAATAGCAGAAACTCTAGAAAATGAATTTTAGTCTATAGTGGAATTAGGCTGTAAATGGTTAGTAACATTTAATTCTACAAAAACTAAACCTCTTTCCTTTAACGACTACAAAACCTTCTTACTCAACAATTGCGATCACAAATAACACACTACATGAGAGTACATTTTTTCAAATTCATTGGCCTAACATTCAACAACATGAATTGAAACAAATACATTAAAGACAAATCTTCTGCAAAGAAGATGGGCTCTCTTTACCATGCTAGAAAATTGCTCACATCAGAGAGCATCCTATATCTTTACAAATCCACAATTCACTCATCTACCACTAGTCTATCACTGTTAGACAGGACCCACAAAAGAGTCTAAAATTTAATACACCCTGCACCGTCGACCAGACTCCAATCTCTATTCCATTGCGACAATATCGCATCCTTGTGCATGTTTTACAAGTACTTTAATGTGGCCTGATAAACTCATAACATTTGTGCTCCATCGATGTTCATATGCCCAACTAAGCCGACAAAGAGCAAAATTACATCCCTTCACTGTTAAGGTACCTAGATACTGGAAATCTTTCTACTCTAATCGTTTCTCCCCTCAGATTGCTAGACTTTCAAATTCCTTACCTGTTTCCTGCTTCCCTGACTGTGCTAAACTGAAAATATTTAAGAGAAATGCAAAACGACAGCTCGCTGCTCAACTCCTCATTGTTTGAGATAACCCTAAAAAGTAGGCCATTTCATTTCAAGTGACAACATGCCTTGTTTGGAGTGAAAAAGAGTAAAACAAAATCTATGTATTTTCTGATAGTCATGTTAATGTTGCATATTAAACACAAATATATTCTATTAATATAAAGTACATGGTTAATTTTTTTAATCGTTTACGCTTAACATCCTGCTGAACATGTTATAAGTCCAGAGTTTATAAGGAATGTTACTGAATTCGAAAAGTGTTCACCTTTTGGGGAGTCCCTTTTGAGAAAGTTGGCTTGAGGGAAACATTTTTAGGAAGAGTATTTAGGAGACACGCGAATGTGGGACAGCAAGAGAATTGTTATAACATAAAAACAAATACAAGTTCATGAAAGAGATATTTTGTGTATATTTAAAGGTAAAATTCACATAAATAAGAAAATACAGAGTACGAGCAAATAAACCGGGTGTTGCCTGGTATTTTTTTTTAATTCAATTTTCCCTCCCAAACAAGGCACAGTGGCACTTTGAAGCAGGGGGCTACTAGGGATATAATTTGCAGGGGCATTATGAAGAGAGATGAGTAGATAGATGTTTGTTCACATTACACTTGAACTTCTGCATATCAGTATAGTTGGGAAAGCAGAATCCCGGAAGGGAGTTCCAAAGATCAGCAGTTCTGGGGAAGAAACTATTGAAGTAAAAGGCTTTCTTGCACCTAGGGATCTCTACTATAAAGGGGTGAGACTTAAGTGCTTTTCGGGTTTGTCGGGGGGTAGTCACGTCGAGGAGGTACAAGTGTTTGCAGTTCGTCAGAGCATTCACCATTAAAGTATTTGTAGAACAGGCAGAGGGATGCCATATCTCGTTGATGGGACAGAAGCTGAAGCCTATATGACAGTTCAGGACCTATCAGGTTGGCGACTCTCTTTTGAACCCTGTCCAGGAGCAAGAGACAAGCAGCAAATGCACCAGCCCAAATGTGGCAACAGTGCTCCATACATGGGCGAATGGTGGCCTTATAGAGGTACAGGATACTTTCAGGCGTAAGTAGTTTTCTAGCACGGTAGAGGGAGCCAACCTTCTTTGCAGCAGCCTTGGCAATGCTCTCAATGTATCTATTCCAGTTCATATTCCCTGTAAACGTAAGGCCGAGGAGTTTAAAAGATGTACTTTCAGGCAATGGTGGTAGAGAATGTTTCTTGTAGTTATTGAAGGAAACAAGCTTAGTCTTAGCAGCGTTGAATGTGACCATCCATTTTTGTCCCCATTCTACTACAGATTGGAGGTCATCTTCTAGTGTTTCTGCCATTTCCTTGGATATGCGTTCATTTTTTCCCCCTCATATCTGTTATAGAGAGTGGTGTCATCGGCAAATATACCCATCTCCGAAACAATTTTATCAGGGAGGTCATTTATGAATATCAGGAATAATAGAGGTCCAAGGATAGACCACTGATGTACTCCCGCATTTATGTCATATTATTTAGATGTACGACCGTCGGGGACAACTTCGATTTTTCTCTTACTTAAGAAGGATTTAATTACATTATGTATTCATCCAGTGATTCCATATGATCTAATTTTCCTTAGAAGACCATCATGCCATACCCTGTCAAAAGCCTTACATATATCAAGGGCTACCGCTCTACCCTCCCCTGTTTTCTCCAGTGAACGGTATATATATTCAGAGACTACAGTTAAGATATCTGCTGTTGAACGGGCTTGCCTGAATCTATATTGTTTGTCAGTCAGGAGTTTAGCAGCTTTTAGGTGCTGGACTAGGGCTCAATTAACTAAGGACTCAAATATTTTGGCGAAAAGCAGGAGGAGGCTAATAGGGGCGATAATTTAGTGGGTCAGTTCTTTCACCAGAATTCTTGAAGACTAATATCACAGAATCGGTTTTCCAGCAGTCGGGAAAACAAGATTTGTTAAGGCATTTATTGTAAAGTTTGGAGCGAACTGGAGCAACCTCGGTAGAGCATTTTTTTAATAGCACAGCCGGGATGAGATCTGGTCCACATGCTTTTGAGGTGTCTAAATTTTTTATAATACCATGTACCTGAGAAGGGGTGATTTTCAAATCGTCTAGTGTGCCGTCTGTTCGCAAAAAAAAATCAGGGAGAGAGTGGTGTGCCGGGTCCAGTGTGAAGTTTGAGGCAAACCGACTGGCAAGCAGGTTAGCCTTGTCAGTTGCCGTGCAAGCAACCTCATGATTGTTTGATAGTGGGGGAATCGTTGACTGTCCATTATTTACTACGCTGTTGTAGATTTTCCAGAAATCACAGGTTCCTAATTTCTGTGCTTCGATGCGTTTTCTGGTGGTTTCAGAGTAATCTGTCTTAGCTGTCGCTATCACTCTCTTACATTTATTTCTAGCTTCTATATACTTCTGTTTGTTTGAGCTGGACTTATGTCGGTTGAATCTGCGGAACACATGCTGCCTTTGACAAATGGCAGCTACACAAGCAGAAGTAAACCATTGGGGAGAGTGGGGCTTGCTATAGAATTTCCGTGCGGGAATATGTGCTTCAATTGCAGTTTTGAACCATTCAGTGGTCTCATTTGCACACTGTTCTGCTGGAAGAGAAAAGATATTTTGCCATGGGGTATCTATGATGAGTTCCCTGATGGCTTCCCAGTCAGCCTTTTTGTAGTTTGGAGTAGTGGGTCTTCAGTTTTAGAGCAAGAATTAAAGGTGATTTCTACCATTATCTCAGCATGATCAGCATTCCCGAGTGGGCTGTGGGCATTTGTTGTACAATCATTGGGGACCGTTGTCAGAAAGAGATCTAGAAGTGACGCATGTTGATCTTGCTGGTCTGGGAAATGTAATCGTCTGAGATAGGGAATGGGATATAGAGAAGCTATGTGTTGTGCTACCAGCTACATCTGTGTAATTAGAGAATTCTAGCCAGTTACTCTGGTGGACATTGAAATCACCAAATACATGTACTTGTGCGCTAGTATCGAGGGAGAGTGCTGTATCTATGCTGTCAGAGACTTTGTTTATTATGGTATAGTCTTGAGTTGAGGGAGAGCGGTAGAGAAAATACAAGTAGCTAATATTATGTTGTATATTTAGTCTGAAGCACATAAAGGCCTGGTTGTCTTATTCTAGTTTTATTTCTCTAGTCAGGTGGAGGGTGTTACGAATATAGACTCCAAGCTCATGCATATGTCTGTTCGAGTCCTCAGGGTAGAGTGGGAGATAACCAGGCATGTTAAAGTGATTAGAGGGAATGGAGGAGTGAAGCTTGGTTTCACTTAATGATAAGATATCCGGGGTGTTTACAAGGAGAAATGATTCAACATCATATAAGTTAGTTCTAAGCTCGCGGATATTTGTAAATGAAAGCCTCAAGGGAGGGGGCAGGTTGGTTTTCTTTGAGTTTGGTCCTGGTTTAAATGTAACTTTTGCATGAGCTGTCATTTCATTTTATTTAATTTAAAAGTTTCAGTTAGGATGAGTGAATGAGAGGGTGCTGGACAAGTGGTTGTCCAAAATATCAGACATGCAATACAAGTAGACCATCAGCTGGCCTCACCCACAGGATTCTGGCCTCAGGAAAGCCCACCGGGAATGAGTGCAAGGTCCTTTTTTATGCGCGACATGGCACTACAAACATCCTGATATTATACAGCTGTTGATGAAGCAGCCGTTCTAAGCACTACCAAAGAGTTAGGGCCCCTGTACTATCAGTCGGAAACAGCAGCCATGAACTGTCAATCCGGTACCCTCAATCCATTAGGCAAAGCCAACCCAGTCCAACTGCACCAACATATATGGTACTGAAGCACCCCACTGTGTCCAGTTTAGGAGGATAGGATGTGGCGAGAGCGGGGAAAAGTGGTGTTCATTGCCATAGTCAGGAAACAAGGTCAACCACTGGGTGATTCAGACGAGTCCCTGTGATAGCACCTCTACACCTGGCTAATAGGCAAAGAAGGAGTATGAAAACCAGGCGATAGACTTAGCCTATCTCCTTAAGCAGTTTAGGTTTGCCAACCGGTGATTTGTTTGAGTCATCAGCTCTAGGAAGGTTGTCGTCCAGGACTGAAGAGGCCTCCCTTCCCTAAGCTTAGCTTCAGAGTTTTCCTTCTCCTAGACGGATGATCTGGGAAGATTTACGGGTCCACCAGCTCTGAGAGGGTTCGCCCTGTGCGTGGGTTCTAATCCAAGTATTTCTGCGATTCAGCATGAGTAGTTAATATTAATCGGTTATTTAGGTTAATATCTACTGAAAAATCGGTTATTTAGGTTACCATCTACTGATAAATTTCACTCCTCAAAAGTGGATAAAAAAGGACATTACTATGCTTCCCATTTTCATTTTTAATGGGAGAGGGGATAGGTTAAAATTCATGCAGTGGAAGCAACTAAATTTGAAACAGCATTGGTTTGAGAGAGACGAGTTAATGTATGGTTAGATATAGTTTCATAAGTTTAGAAATGTGTGGTTAAATATAGTTTAGTAAGTTTAGGAATGTATGGTTAGATATAGTTTAGTAAGTTTAGGATTAGGATAAAGTGTTAAAGTATGATTTACTTGATATTAGAAATTATGATTTGGTGCCCAAACTGAGTATTTAATACGACTGAAAGATAAGACATATGCTCAGTATAGATACAAGAGAACATTTGATTTAGAGTACAGTTATACCTGATATAGTTATGACGTATTCTGTAAGCATAGTTAAATATACGAATGCATGTAATTTTATTTTTCTCTTAATATCTGGAAATTTGTGATACAATGAGTACCGGTTCAGTTTGTGTAATAATTATTGCAATACTATCTCTTATCAAAAATATATTTAGGGTTTCTGTTCATTACAGATCACTTTAAATCTATGTATAGGACTATGGCTAGTAAGTATTTACTTAGAAGCTTAGTTATTGGTTAGGAGGATAATCAAAAAGCATGCCTAAGACTTTAGGTGTTAATGTGTATCGATTTAAGAGTCTATTAAGGTCAAGGGCTGAGAGCAAGGACCCCTCTAAGTTACATGCAACGGATTAGATTTAGTGGCAACTTAGGAAATAGAGCAGTTGATTGATTAGTGATCAGGAGAGAGAGAATTTAAGTAAAAAAAAAAGTTTGTCATGCAAAACAGACAAGGCAGTCATCTTGGAGGCAAAGTATCTATAGGATATACGTAGCATACTAGCAGTGGTATTTTTGCGATTTTGAGAGGAATTATAGGTACATAGTGTCGTGGTTTATTGTACAAGTCCTAGACTAGGTCAGGCACGAAGCACGTCTGATATTGTAACTGAGTTTATCTAGTTTTTAAAAGTAGTTGAATAGAGTATTATGAGGTGTTCTACTTAGCTTAGGGATAGAATGAAAATTTAATTAAAAGTGATATAAGGAATTAAATGAGGATTTGTATATATGATCACTGGATGTTGAACTGCTCGGGAGAAATTTTTCGTATCTATTCAGAAGAATGTCTTAGTAATGTAAGATTTGAGAAATTAACCATAACGTAAAATTCCTTTAAAAAATGAAGTAAAAGAAAAGGGAAAGAAACTGAGACGCGTGCATGCGATTATTATGTTTTTTTCTAAACAGTTTAAAAAAAAAATAGAACCAAAACCTAAAGACAATGAGTCAATTACGATAACCATTTGGCAGGATCTTTAAAAACTGTTTTCAAACCTACTTATTCTTAACATAAAGAAGCTGATATATGAATGATTTACACATGCGTAGTCGTGAAACAATTAATCAACAGATAAAAATCCGATGATCCCCTAGCAGCCCTTTTTTACCAGAGGAAAACCGATTAAAAAGTGTTCCACATGTCTGAATACTCTATATAACAAATTTCATGTCTGTAAATCCATATTTCGTTGAGCATATAGGTCGAGAGTTGTCCCCACACACGTTCTCACTGTTATAGATATATAGATTTGTTTGAATGTTCGGAGTCATCAAAAATCAAGGAGGATTCATTAGCTGATATAAAAGAGAGAGCCTGAGTCTACAATCCATGTGTAAGAAACGTCATAATCCTTACCTCAGTATTTAATTAGAAAAATTACATTTGATTGAAAGTTATTAATTTATGCATATTTTTGTTCAAAAAAAAACACACACAATGCAAGGAAAAAAAGAGTTTTATTTATTTTTTTTTGTTTTTGTGAAGTTACCTCCTTTGGGCTGGACATATGTAATGTTTTCTTTTTCTGTGATTTTGTGATTGGGGATGTCCAAATGTAGTTTAGTTCTATGCTGCGATGACTAATGATGTTATTATCTTCTATCATATGTGCTGCCTCTGTAAGTTTTCTGATCTGCCATCTTTCTTCCGTATCCAGTATTTTGGCATGTAAAACCCCCGACTGAAAAACTTATAACAAAAAAACTGTTTTTATGAGATTTCATGTAAATATGGGACACTTTACAAAGGTGAAACATGCTGCCCCCTCAAAGTAAGACTGGAAGAACACGAAAAAGCTGTCACACGCAGAGAAATTGAAAAATCAGCCCTAGCTGAACATGTGTGGAAGAAAGGGAGCAACCATTCCCCAATGTGGGATGATATCAAAATACTCGATACATGAGTATCGATCCTCTGTTTTGTAAAACATTTTTTCACTAATATTAACAATTAGTGTAGATATCCCGAAAAATGAGTTATAGGAAAGCCTTTAAAAAATATCTTAGTGACCTCTGAAGATTTAACCTTCTTTATGATCTACAGACCCACAGTCAAACCCACGGTCCGAATTCTTGTAATGCAGAATCGAACCTCTTTTCCTTATTAGAGAAAAAGAAACGTTTTCAACACCCGAAGAAGGTCGCAGGTTGCAGCGACCGAAACGTTGTGCTAATAACACCCAAGATGAGAATAATAGTCTGATTAATCAACATAACACAAACAAATGTCGATATTCCAAATGTCAAGACGTTGTCGATCTTACCAGTTATGTCTTTAAGCATGTTAAAATGTTCAATTCTTGAAAGCACCTGTTTTGTAGCTCAAAATCATTCATGTAATTATTATGTCAATTTTAAAAAAAATTATTTTGCCTTTATACACACACACATATATATATATGCACACACATATATATATACACGCACACACACACACACACACACACACACACACACATATATATATATATATATATATTAGTAATAACTAGTAAGATTTAGAGAAGATTAGATCTAAAGTTACCAAATTTCATACTAGAATTGTTTACATAGATATGTGGCATAACAGTTAAAGTTGTTATTTTACAACCGTCCTAAGTGATAATCTTTGTAGGTTCAATCTACAGGAGATAATAACTTAGATGGGTTTATGTGCGGCGCCATATGCGGACAAACAATTCTATGCATCAAACAGTAAACATCCAAAATCCTACAAATAAAAAATTTAAAAAAATAACGTTTTTTTTAATTTATTATGTTTATGATACTTTTATTTTGGGACAAATTGCTATGAAATTTGACAGTTTGGCTTGAAAACATATATAATTTTATCATCGTATAATTTTATTATTGTATAAATTTATCATCGTCACAATCAAACATCTTGGAATAATCCTTTTAGAAATAAATTATGTAGAAGAAAGTGTTTATCCGTTATTAATGTAACAGAGTGCAGATGCGCGTATGGCAGCTGTATGCAACTCCTGAGCCATGTGTGAAGTGACGTCACAGTAAGGAAAAAGAAAAAGACTTAAAAAAGAATGTGTGCACAGACTAAGAATCACGTTAGGATTATGTGAGACTAACCGTAGCCCTCGGCGCAAGAGGGTCCGTGTGTGCCTGGCGTGCGGGGTGGTGGCTGATCCTGTGGTTGGGGCAGCGGAAGAAAGAGTTCCAAGATGGCGCCTGCCTGCTTTTATTAGAGACGGAATCTCGCAGGATTGCGCGAGATCTCGCGGAGATGCAAATTAGCTAGGCCATCTTGAGGAATAAAAATCGGTCCATTGGAGGTGCGAGGCAGTCGGGTTCTGACGTTCGTGGCGATCAGTACAGTGACCGTTGGGTTCCGTTTCTATTCGTGCAGTCAGCTGAGCTTTGTTAGTTACCTTCGCGCTGTGGCTGTCATTGTTTGTTGGTTCGCTGTGTGTTGCTGTGGTTCTTCAGTGAAACGCTTCGTCGCCCACGACGAGACTCCCCGTCTCCTACACGTCGGAAACTACACAAGATACTCATACAAGCTATTTCGGCCCCCCCACTCCGAACTTGGTTTTCTTTTCTTCAATGGCGGATAGGTTCGATCTAAAGTTGATACCGGAATTCGACGGATCCGACCCGGTACTCAGCTGGGTTGAGAAGGTCGAGTTACATTGTCTGTTGTCCGGCGTGAAAAATATCGAGCACGTGATTCCTCTGCGGCTGACCGGCGGGGCCTTCGCTGTATATCAGCAACTCAGCGCTGAGGAGAAGTGTGACTACTCGAGTATCAAGGCGGCGTTGTACAGGGCGTTCGCCACTGACCCCGCCACTGCATGGGAGCAGTTTGAGAAGAGGTCTATACGCTTGGGCGAAACTGTGGACGTGTATCTCGCCGAGCTTAAGAAGCTGACGGTGTTGTTCGGCGGTCTTCCCGAGAGGGCCCTAGCCTACAAATTCCTGTAAGGACTCCCCGCTGGAGCAAAGCAGCTCCTGTGAGCAACCTCTACCATGTCCTCACTACCACTGAGTGACCTTGTGGACAGAGCCAGGACAATAATGAAGGATGACTCGACGGTGCAGGAACCGGTAGTCGCCGTCGCATAGGCCCCACCAAGTGGCGAAGGACCGTCTCAGGGACCCAGCCCGCAAGGTGATGTCATCTGCTACAGATGCAACGGGCGGGGCCACATGGCAAGAAATTGTAGAAGGCGGTCGACGTCTGTTCGCTGCTACCGCTGTAACAAGACTGGGCACATGGCCCGAGACTGTGCGGGAAACGGGGACGGAGACAAGGTGCCAGTGCCGACCTCTTCCCCGAACAGAAAATAAACAAGGCGCTCCCTGTCATTCAGGTCCAAGTTAATGACACGTTATGTTCAACCCTCCTTGATTCCGGTTGCTCCCGCACCATAGTGTGTGCGGACTTCTGTCGGGCGTGGAAAAAGAAGAACATCAGGATAACTACCATTACTGGAAAAATACGAATGTGTTGCGGCGTGGGTGTGGTACACATTTGCACAAGAACTGGAAACTCAGCCAACGTCGAAGCGCTGGGGACACACGAAAAGCCGCTGAGTTTCGACCTGTTGCTAGGCTACGATGCCATCAAAGCCCTGGGCGGCGTGCGCATAACGCGCGCTGGCGTTGTAGAGTTTCAGGATAGGCCCCCGGTGTGCGCAGCACTAAGAGTCGACCAGCCGGACTTCAGTGCGGAGTTCGACGACCAACAGAAGGCGTGGACCGCCACTTGGAGGTGGTCAGAAGACAAGGAACCGGCCAAACTACAAAACAAAGTGGCAGAGTACCGTATGCCCGACCAGATAAGGCCTGCATACGAAAGCGAGCTCCGTGAATGGATGAAGAACGGTTGGCTGATTCCATACCCCTACGACAAACTTGGACCCCCAAAGGGCCTGATACTGCTGATGGCAGTTGCCCAACCTAACAAGTCAAAGGTTAGGCCGGTAATGGACTACCGCGAGTTGAATGCGCACATTGATGCGTTCACAGTGGACGCCGATGTCTGTGCCAGCAAGCTGCGAGAGTGGCGCCGGCAGGGGTCCAATGTGTCCCTACTGGACTTGAGAAAAGCATACTTGCAGGTCTGGATCAGCGAGGCAATGTGGCCTTTCCAGACAGTGATGTTTTCCGGGAAGAGATACTGTCTTACGCGACTCGGATTTGGGCTAAACGTAGCACCCCAGATAATGAAGGCTATCGTCAATGCCGTGTTGTCACAAGAAGAATGGATCAGAAAGGGAACATCGGCGTACATTGACGATATATACGTGAATGAAGATATCGTGTCATCTTCGCGCATAAGATCCAAACTTGCCGAGTTTGGTCTAAACTGCAAGGACTCTGAGCGGCTTGAGGATGGCGCCCGCGTATTGGGCTTGAGCGTTCAAGAGAAGCGAGGGATCCTGAAGTGGAGGCGTGGAACCGCAGTTCCCGACGTACCCGACGTTTACACAAGACGTGCCGTGTTCTCCCTGTGCGAGAAACTTGTGGGGCACCTTCCAGTATGCAGATGGGTTCGTGCGGCGACAGGCGTCATAAAAAGGAGGGCAAATGCGGTCACCAAAGGCTGGGACGATGAGATAACCGACGAACTATTGGTTCGAATGTTAAAGGAGACCGTCGCTAGTGTGAAAAAGAATGACCCCGCCACAGGGGACTGGTGCATGCAGGGAGACGAACTGAGCGTGTGGGTGGACGCAAGTTCTCTAGCGATCGGTGTAGTTTTGGAGAAAGATGGGGCCGTAGTTGAGGATGCCTGCTGGCTGCGACCGGCGAATGATGCTGCCCATATCAACCTGGCAGAACTCGATGCTGTAATAAAGGGCATTAACCTGGCACTTCAATGGGAAGTGAAGAAACTGCGTGTGCACACTGACTCACTTTGCATGCACCACTGGGTGTCGGACACACTCACGAGCAAGGCCAGGGCACGCACCAAGGCAGCCAGCAAAATGCTGATAAGACGGAGGCTGGAGACTGTGAAAAAACTGGTGACGGAGTACAACCTGTCCATAGATGTAGTGCTCATCACCTCGGACTACAACCTCACAGACAAGCTCACTCGGGTACCACGGAGATGGTATGAGGCTATGAAGAAAGAAGCTAAGCCATTGCCTCTGTGTGCTGCCTCCGTCGAGGAGGACGAAATCAGGAAGATACATCACGACAGTGGGCACCCCGGAGTACAACGGACCTACTACTTTGTGAAGTTGGCTAGACAATCAATACCAAAAAGCGCAGTAAGAGCAGTGGTCAGGGAGTGTCAAACGTGTCAGTCCATCGACCCCGCCCCAGCCAGATGGCGGAAAGGACAGCTGGGAGTGGACACGACCTGGAGTCGGTTGGGTATGGATATAACCCACTACGGCAGCCAACACTTCCTCACGCTGATAGACTGCAGGCCAACGAGGTTCGCGATTTGGCGCCAATTAGCGAGGCAGGATTCCACCAGTGTCATCCACAAATTGGAATCCATATTCTACGAAAGGGGGCCGCCTGAGGAGATCCTCACGGATAACGACACGGCGTTCTGCAGCAGGGAATTAAGGCATTTTATGGACAACTGAGGGATCCGCCTTCGACACCAATGCGCGTATGTGCCGAGCGGCAACGGCATAGCGGAGCGGTGCCACCGAACCGTGAAGAGGATCGCAGCCAGGAAGAAGTGTACGATCGCGGAGGAAGTTTACAGATACAACACAACGCCTAAGGACACCGTGACTGGCGGCAGTGCGCCCGCTGATGCGATTCATCACTACCACGTGCGCGTCAAGGATGTTGAAGTGTGTCTACCCGACCAACGAGAACCCCAGGGGACGTACCAAGTGGGAGACACCGTCTGGGTGAAGCCACCCGGCGGCCGGTGCACCAGCAGCTTTTGGAGTGGGCGGGTCACCGGCGTCATCAGTGAACAGGCAATACTAGTCGATGATACTCCGTGCCACGTAAGGGATGTCCAGCCCGCTCTAAGCGCTGACCAATCGGCGAGCAGTGGAAGTAGCGAGTCATCAGACGAATAGCGATGGATCCAACCCGTGCCCCACGAACCTGGTGACTCAACTGCGAGCAGTGGAAGGAGCGAGTCATCCGACGATGAGCGATGGATCCAACCTGTGTCCCACGAACCTGATGACTCAACTGCGAGCTCTAATGCTGATGCTGATGCTTCCGATGCCACTTCTGAGAGCTCCGATGAGGAAGTCCCGGCAATACCCCTCCGGAGGAGTGCTCGAATCAAACGGCCACGTCTGCCGTGTCACGTATGTGATCTGTAGACCAGGGGGGAGTGTGAGACTAACCGTAGCCCTCGGCGCAAGAGGGTCCGTGTGTGCCTGGCGTGCGGGGTGGTGGCTGATCCTGTGGTCGGGGCAGTGGAAGAACGAGTTCCAAGATGGCGCCTGCCTGCTTTTATTAGAGACGGAATCTCGCAGGATCGCGCGAGATCTCGCGGGGATGCAAATTAGCTAGGTTATCTTGAGGAATAAAAATCGGTCCATTGGAGGTGCGAGGCAGTCGGGTTCTGACGTTCGTGGCGATCAGTACAGTGACCGTTGGGTTCCGTTAGTGACCGTTGGGTTCCGTTTCTATTCGTGCAGTCAGCTGAGCTTTGTTAGTTACCTTCGCGCCGTGGCTGTCATTGTTTGTTGGTTCGCTGTGTGTTGCCGTCGTTCTTCAGTGAAACGCTTCGTCGCCCACGACGAGACTCCCCGTCTCCTACACGTCGGAAACTACACAAGATACTCATACAGATCACGATCAAGTTTTATTTGGTAAATTACCCGGGACTAAATATCGTCGTTAAAACCTAAAACAGCGAGTTGAATTTCTTTCCTATTCTTTGTCTTTGCCTCCTTTTCGACGAAATCTACAATGTGTTATGTTCTTACATGTTAACGTGTGTGTAAATCGTGTGTAAACGTATGTGTAAACGAAGCACTACGTTACATTAAAATCATGAAAGACGTAACAGCTATTTACTTTCAAAGGCAGAGTTAGACACAAAGTTGGTTTTTAAATGTGTGAAAAATGCAGTTCCCGCCAAAACAGCATTCTGGATAAGGAAAAAAATTGCTTAAGTTAAGAAGAATTTCTTCCTCATTGACCGTGGACGGAAAATACTAAATGCATTTTCAGAACAAATACCATCCAGTAAGCTTGAAAATAATTCACATTAGTGTGAATTATTTATTTATTTATCTATTTTTTTCGTAATTATTGGAAACGGTTAAGCACATTTAAAATAGATTTAAACAAAGGGTTATCATTTCAAGTGTTGTGCAGTGGGTTTTGTAATTGCAGTTAAATGGGCTAGTAAACAACAAAACAAAATAAAATAAATACAATAAGCAAAAGTCCAGCTAGAATTCGTCACTGTCAACTTTCTCTCTCAACCCCCAGCACGTTTCCTGCCCACCACCTCTGCCAACAGGCGTTTTATTAGAAAACTGACCCCATTCCATTTGCATACATGAGATTTCACGAGACTACACCTTATAAATCCATGCCTGCCATCTTTAATTTCTCTCTCTCTCTCAGATCCCATCCGAAGGTAAGTTGTATAACCACACATTACACACACACGCGGCGCTTTCTTCCTTGATTATTACATTCAACTCTACAGTAATACAAACATCACTTCTGGTGAAGGTGGTTTTAAACGATATAGTAAGCGATACAATGTTATTAAAAGCTAGATGAGCATAATAAACCTTTTTATATAGTAATTTAAAGTCTAGTTTGAATATTTTCTCTGATTAAACACACAAACTTAGTCCATATTGTTTGCTTGGAAAATTCCAAAGAAAAGAAAAAAAAAACACTAAACCAGTCTTAATGGATCAATAAAAATGTCAGGTGAAACAATCAATTACACTTTCAAATTAATTCCCTGTAATTCTTTCTTTCTTTTTTTTTTTAATCAATTAGAGTCAGTCTTTAAATTGAAGACAAAATCATTGCAAGAAGGCTTCATAAACTGATCACTTAAATGGTGACAGTCAAGCTTTGCTGCGTTAGTTGATTGAGATTACCTTCTCGTTAAAAACGAATCTATTAACGCACTCATTTCGGCCTCAAAAGATCTTCTAACGACAAACTAGTAAAGAACACAAAATTAAAATTAAACCTTTCCTTTTATTTAACTTTTATAGTTTATATAATTAAAGTGAACGTAGGCGGTGTATTAGAGGAACGAGAAAGAGGGAGAGAGAGGAAGAGAGATTAAGTTCGAGATATAACAACGAAATTAGTTTTGTCTTCTTTTTCTTATCGATTAGTTTTCTTTTTTTATCGAGTAGTTTTGTCTTATTATTGATTAGTTTCGTCTTCCTATTGTTTTCTGTTTCTTATCGATTGCTTTTGTCTTATTTTCCTTATCGATTATTGTCTTCTTTTACCGATCGATTAGATTTGTTGCCTTATCAGTTAGTTTCGTTTAAATTACTTCAAGTAGTGAATATGGAATTTAATTAAAAAGGCACAGCGAGCAGAAAAGCCGATTAGTAAAAATATTTTTTCAATTTTACAATTTAAGTGCACAAATTGATGAATTTGGACCGCATGCGTACCTCTGAGGATCATAATTCAGTTTAAGGTACACATGAATAAGCAGTTAAGCACTGTAGCATAGTGCCTAACATTCGATTCGTATATAAATTTGTACATTAATAAAAATCACTGCCATTCTGGTATAAGCCATAATAACCGAAATAGCTTTTGGATTCACGAGGGAAGAGGGACGAAAAAATGTGTTATCACATATGGCAGTATGACTGCGACAACTTGACAATAAACATAAAATGAACGCTTCTGTCTATGTGATTCAACATAGAAAATACCTTCAATACGACCTAACAGAGTACTAAATACTTCCATCAACATAACCGGGCACAGTCCCAAAAAATTCCGTCTATACGATCTGGCACGGTCCTTAACAATTCGACACAACCCGACATGATCTTGAACAACTCTCTTGATACGATCCTGAACATCTGCATTGAAACGGTCCAACACGATCCTGATCGTCCAAATCAAATGGCACGATTCCAAAGAACCCAGACTCAATTCAAAACTGTTTTATGAAAGCCAAGAACCTCCTAAAAAAGTTGAGCTGTGGATGCTCTGCTTCTTCTTCGGAATAGTTCACACTGTACTGAAAACATATGGCTATCTTACAGTTAACGTGAAGTTTTGTGCATCATGAAAACCAAGTTTCCTCAACCAGTCATTTTCTTTGAGTGTATTTTCAGCAAAGGCCATGTTATTATGCCATGCATCTTCAGAAAAGGATCGCAAATCAATTCAGATTGCTAATATATATGTGTGTGTGTGTGTGTGTGTGTGTGTGTGTGTGTGTGTGTGTGTGTGTGTGTGTGTGTGTGTGTGTGTGTATTTCCACCATTGTCAATAAGATTTTTACAGAGAAGGATGAATTGACAATTTTTCATGTCATATGCAAGTGAACAACTACAAAACAAAGACTGTTGGACATACAGTAGTAAAACTTGGTGGACAAGGTAGGTATAAACTGAAGTTCATTTGTACCAAATATAGTGTAATAGCAGATAAAATATTGTGAATTTCATTAACGATTTCATAGGTTGCATGGGACTCTTTATTATTAAATATTTTCAGCTCACATTCTTGGTTTACCCATTTAAGTGAAATATCTGACATCATTTTGCTGCTGAAGTGGAGAGTTACATTTGGAAATGTGCCAATAAACAGTTGCTTACTACAGACCCAATCAATATGGTACAATAGTTTGGTGTGAGATTCATTCTCACCTTTTTCTCATCAGTATGGTTTACTTCTACTGGAATGTCTTTATCAATTGAAGGAAGATGTTAATTCCTAAATATAACTCTTTCCACACATATATATGAGACAGAAGTCTAACCTGTCAACATGGACGCCGAATGAAAGCTAAATGTTTACATGATAAGACACCTCCGACAAAGCATAAAACATAGATATTCTTCAAAATGATAACTTGCTATGTATGTACAACCTACAGTGCAATCTGAGATAGGCAGGCAGAGCCAGCTTTAAAACATGTGGGTCGGGTCCCATGCATGCAGGACCATGCACTGACTTCAATATACTGTGCTTTAAAAATCTGCCCTCGTCGTCGTCGTCATCATCATCATCATCCTAGTCGGACTAACGTCTGTTTTATATGTTGGCATGTGTTGGATAACATTTAGAAATTGACTTCTACGGTGATATCACTCTGGCCAAGTCTTTATTTATCCCTCTTTATTGTCTCAAATTCATCGAGACAGATTTGATATTTTATATTTTTCATTTCAGGTCCATGTGAAGTAGCTGGAGCTGCCAGATTAGGCTGTCTGAACATAGCGGCTAAAATGCACCAAACATGTTACAATAGTGTTATTACTTTTTTTTCTTTCTTTTTGCAAAAGGTAATTATGTTCGGCAAAATCCAAAACAAAAACAATTTTTTCTTGTATGAAACAACAAAAGCAAACACAATGCAAAAAATATCTGAAGATATAAAGAACTATAAACATAAAAACTTTTACCAAAATAACTGGATTCGTCATTACATAATCTGAAGAGGATAAGTATGCCATAAAATAAAACAACTAGACCGAAACAAACACCATGAATACATATTTGAATATACAAAGAACTTGAAGCATAAAAACTTTTACTAAAATAAATGGATTCATCATCAAATAACCTCCAAAAGGGTTGCTATACCATAAAAAAAAACAACCAAACTATTTGAAGTATTTGATCAAAGTGGAATAAATAGTTATTTCTGGATACAACAGTATGGAATGATCAAATTGTTGCCCTAGAAAAGGCGACATGATTCCATTTCCATTTGATGAAAACCGGTTTTCTTTTTTTTTTTTTGCAGGCTATCTACTAGTTGACCAGTTGTGTACAAATCCCAAGAGCGATAGGAGCCTTCTATCATGCCTGAAAGTGAAACAATGTTCAATGAGCGAGATCGGAAATGCACCACTGTACAACGCATGCTCTTTACCGGTCAAAGTTATGAAAACAGGACCATTGCCAGCACCTTCAAAATGCAAATCCGGACGATTAAACGCTTGACAGCACAGCTCAATGAAGTTTCCGACCACAGTTATTATCTTTGGCGTGGTTTTAAGTGAAGGCCATATCATGTCACCTCACATCTTCGAAGTCGGCTTGAAAGTCAACACCAAAATGTACCTGGATCTACGGAAGAGTGTGGTGATCCCTTTGTGCAATCAGGTAGCAACTGGTAAACCCTGGGTCTGGCAGCAGGACTCAGCACCGGTATACCAGTCTAAAGAGACCCAGACTTGGCTTCAGAAGTAGTGCTACGACTTTGTACTCTTCTCTCACTGGCCCACCTCCTTCCCTGACCGAAACCTGCTGGACTACTTCACCAACATGACCTTGCGATCTGCCGAGTATTTGCCGAGCTCCCTCCGGCTCTTGTGCAAAAGGTATGCTCCCAGTACTGGACCCATATCGAGGTGGTGATCGAGGCTGAAATTCTCTACATGGAATAGATGTCAGCTCTACTACATAATCAAGTTAGCTGAATTGATTTTCTTTATAAAAGTTTTAAAATAATGCTGTAGTATTTTTTAGGGCGACAAATTGATCATTTCACCTTGTAATTTGAGTGCTCGATATTATGTTTCCTTTAGCTTTCCTCTGCTCAGTGATTCTTCTACTGCAATTGTTTTTTTATCTACTAACCAAAGCACTCTCATCTATTCTTTTTAATGTGATCAAGCAAGTGAAGTTTGCTATTCTTTACACATTCCCCTATAATATCCAGATTTTCTTTTATTTTGAGGTTATCAGATCTAAACCTCTATTAAAGACTTATACTACACATTCATGGTATCATAGTTATATCATTACTCTCCATGCAACACATATCTCCAACTCTGACTGTCTAAGTTCAAAATTTTCTTTTGCCGATAAAGTATTCAATATAAATATGTATTTACATATTTATATTGAATAACACTTCTGAATGTTAATAGTTCATAGATCAGTAAACTGAACACAAACACAATGCACATGCCAACAGCATGTTCAATTGTAAGTCTGTAAAAAAGGTCGGTGCTTGTTAAGACAGATTTGACAGATCGCTTTTTTAAATATGTTGTTTCAAACAAAAACAACAGAACTTGCTTGATTGTCATGTCGAAAACAATGATATATTCAAAAATTATGAAAATTCATTGAGTAGAAAATTATTTATAGTAAAAAGTAATTTTTATGGAAACTGGGGGAAAATTGCATTTTCCCTAGTTATAAACACCTTGAAGATTGCAAATACGAAATACATTACTTACTGTGTAATGGCTGATGATTTATTTTAGGCGTTTTTTTTTGTTTTTTTTACTAAAAACACAGTAACAGTTGTTTTACGCGATGAATTTTCTTAATTATTTGATATATTACTATTTTTAACAGGACAATTACGTAATTACTGTTGTTTTGGCTTAGAACCACATATTTAAAAAATTGATCAGTCAAATCTTAACAAGCACCAAAAAGTCTGAGGGAAAAGCAGTCACAGATTGTTTTGCAAAGGGAACATACATACTAACAATAAGTTCACTATAATTTTACATCAATATTCAAAAACTCTAAAGGCAAAGCGGTCATAAACAATCTAGCACACTGATATTGTAGAAGATTCTGATACTCCCTGAGAATGGATTACTCAAACTATCAACGGGAGAGAGTAAGTTAATCATCATACTCTGGAATTCAAGATATTAGGTTAGTGCAAAGATAATTTCGTTTTTTATCAGATATATATACGTAAAAAAACAACATTATTTTTTGCACCAACCTAATACATGCGATTATTAATATCATATTTGTTACATTGTACCGTTGTTCAATAAACTTGCTATAACTTACTCTGAGTGAGTCTTCTTCAATCTGATTTATTTTTACTGGTTATATTCCCATGGAGATATAAAAAACAAAATCACAATTAATCACAAAAATCACAAGAAGAAAAAAAAGAAGAAAAAAACAACGCTTTTCTGCCCAACTAGGGAAACGCTTGTGCAGTCCTAAAAATTGTGATCACTAATTAAAAAACACACACACACAGCATTTATATCAGGACTATGAGCATCCTAAAATTGTCACTGTAAGCAAAGCGGGTCACATGAAACGATATTAACGACAACAACCACTTGCACAAACAAATGCTCTTTTCTCGATTAAAGAAATGTGTCCTCAGTATAAAACATTCTAAATTGGGATACGATGAAACTAGCAGAAGAAATCTTTGAAAGAAACCCAGAAGGAATTCACCAGTCTGGAGAAATCCAATTGTAAGTAAGTTATCATCGAACACAACGGACAGCAAATGGTCATAGTCGATGTTCGTGGTGATGCATCATTCGCTTGACAGGTAATAGATAAGAGCTAAGCTCAATATGCTCGAAGAGTGGACGATGATGAATTAGCCGAACGTCTTTGACCAGCCATACATCAATTACAGGAAGATTACCCATTGTCTTTTAATTCTAAGCTTAATTATTCCTTACAAATAATTCTGTTGTAATTATAATTTTTTAAGAGCTAATATGTTCCGTAAGCTTGATGAAAGTATTGTTTAATTATTTCTATTTATTTCTTTATTTAGTTAATCTAAATTGGTTCTTGACAAACACACACACGCACATACATATATTTCTGTGGAAATATACTTTATTTCCTTATAATATATACCAATCCTTATTTAAGAAGGTTAGTGTAATTATTTAGCAATATCGTGAATGAATGACAAAAGAATAAAAAATGGCGTAATGTAAACATATTATAAGGTATTTACAGCTTCTCTTCCAATTTTCGGATTTTGAATAATCTCAAAACACACTTTATCTCCTTTTGATAGATTGATTGTTGCTATTTCTTCTGATGAGTTAAAGGCAAAATAGATTCACTGATTGGTATTGTTAAGTGATTGTAAGATGGATAACATAATGAACTTTGGAATATAGACTTTTGTAATTCATTCATTATACATATATATATATATATATATATATATATATATTAGTATATATATATATTAGCATGTATACATATATATATATTAGCATGTATACATATATATTAGTATATATATATATATATATATATATCTGTTAGTATATAGATATATATTAGCTTGCACGTGTATATATATATATATATATATATATATATATATAGTAGTTAGTATATATATATAGTAGTTAGTATATATATATATAGTAATTTATAAATACTCAATATGAGTAGATATATATGAGTAAATGAAGTAGTTATATATATATATATATACATGTAGTAGTGTATATATAATAGTATATATATATAGTATATATATGTATATATATGTAGTAGTATATATACATATAGTAGTGTATATATATAATAGTATATATATAGTATATATATGTATATATATAGTAGTTAGTATATATATATATAGTAGTTAGTATATTTATATATATATATATATAATAGTATATATATAGTAGTTAGTATATTTATATATAGATATATAGTAGTTAGTATATATATAGTAGTTAGTATATATATAGTAGTTAGTATATATATATAGTAGTTAGTATATATATATATATATATAATAGTTAGTATATATATATAGTAGTTAGTATATATATATACATATATATATATAGTAGTTAGTATATATATATATATATATAATATAGTAGTTAGTATATATATATATATATATATATATATATATAGTAGTTAGTATATATATATATATATATATAGTAGTTAGTATATATATATATATATATATTTAATTATTTTTTTACTATAATAATTAAATACCTACAGACACTAGTGTTTCATCCTTTCGGGATTCTTCAGTGCAGGGTGTCACGATTACTACCAGTCGAACGATTCGAACCCCGCGACACGAGACATCTCTGGCTCAATTAGCAGAGGCCGTATATATATATATATATATATATATATATATATATATATATATATATACTAGCACTTCAGCCCGGCGTTGCCCGGGTGTTTGGATGTGTATATTGAGCAAAAATAAAAAGTGGTAGTAAGAAGGCAGGCTCGAACCCGTACCGCAAAGGAGGAAAAGAACGGAGTAAAACCTAACATTTATGCTGTTACGACCACCGCCAAACCGGAAGCGACATTTTTTTAAATTAAGGCTAAACAATCTAAAGGAGAAGATAACTTGAAAAAAGTGCCTCCCCTATAGAAAAGTGCTATGTTGAAGCGGAAGATATTAATGTGTTCAGCCAATTTTTCGATATTTGTCTTATAAAAGGTCGAACTTTAAAACGATATTGATCTTGGTAAAATCCGTCGCCTCTATTGAAAGTTTAAGGCAGACATGCAAACAGACATACATACATACATTTATGTATTGGTAACTAAAAATTTTCGACTCAAACTGATGAAAAAGCTTGCCCTATTTCTGAATACCCATTATGTAAAATTTCTAATATTTAGACCAGAAATTGTCTGAGTAATTTGGCAGAGAGCGCAGAGGTCAATTTTTTTTAAAGTTTGACCCCTATTATGACCCCTTAAAATTTATTGGTTTTTGGCTCCAATTAAGTTATTAAGTTAGATCCATGTCCAAGGAACCTATATCTAAAATTTCATGTGTGTAGACCCAAAATTGTCGGAGGAGTTTGGTAGAGTTCTCAAAGGTCAAATCGTTGAACTTTTACCCCTTAATCGCCAAATTTCTGGCCAAAAACCGATCACATCGAGTTTCTCAAATCTCAGTACCCTGTATATCAAATTTCGAGTCAGTAGACTAAAAATTGACAGAGTTATTGCGTATTGAAATGTACACAGACACACAGATACACAGACATGTTCAGATATATAGATAGGTTGATAGATATATAGATAGAAAAACAAAAATATATACGTATAGTTAAATATATATGGACACAATTTTGTGTTTGCTGCACACTTTTTACGCAAATATTATGCAAGTATAAATCATGTAGAATATCTGCATGAATATAATTACACGTAATAGTTGACTAAAGATGATCATTACATTAGAAAACCGAAAAAACTACTAGGGAATTAATTAAAATGAATGTTTAAAAGAATATGCAAATTAGCTAGATCTTTTGCTAGTGAATGCAATTCTACGACCCATATATAAGAACATTATATTTTCTTTTTAAATAAATAGAAAAGAGCGTTGAGTTCGGCTGTCTTTTCTGTTTGCTGCTGTCCAAAGACCGGCTGCCGGTCCCTGTTGGGCGGGTGAGCCTTGTTTTTATTTTTCTGCCTCCCCGCGAGGCCATTGACTGTCTTGTTTTCGAATTATTTCAGGTTGTCTCTTTTCCCGACTCGACCGGTCTGCGTCTGAGGTGGTTGTTCGAAGTCATACCCAACGGAAGCTTCAGCCAGGCCAACCGGGAAGAAGACGCAGAGGAGGAGGGTTAGCTGGTCCGGGCTCCAGTGCAGACATGCCTAGCCCGGGGTCCGGTTCCCAGAGGGGGCTTCGGCCACCTCTGAGCACCGGGTTAGGCCTTGGAAAAATTCTACCGCCACGTGGTCCGGGTTCCGCCCCCCTGCCTAACCCGGGTTCTGGCGTTCGTGTCCCCGACACGCCCGCCGGTTCAGGCCCAGTAGACAGACCACTAGGATGGATTAGTGTTGACCCCCGCACAAAACTCGGTGTTGTCCCCCGCACTGCTAATCTAGGGGAATCGTTTGCGTTAGGCAGCGACTCTCACGTAACGTCGTACTGCTGTTCCCGGCAGTAATAGTAGTAGCAGTAGATTTAGGCCAGCTGAAAGAGGTGTTCCGACTCGCTGGAATCACCAGAGGAAGAGGGCTTTAACTGTCAGCCCTCCCGCCCATAGGAGAACGGACCCCCTAGGGTCGGGAATTAAACCAGCAACCTCTGGAGATATCTCAATATTGAGGAACACCGAGTCGGAGCAGACGTTTTCGAACGGGTTGCCGGACGACAGGGAAGAGGCTATTAATATGTTAACGCTTCTAGATGAACAGTTGAACGCCGTGAGGCAAGCCGACTTAGAATTTAGTAGCAGCGACAGTAGCGCAGATGAATGCAACACGCGGCAACCGCTGCTACGACAAGCGAGAAAGTCGCGTCAACGAGAAAGAAAGGGGGCTGCTCAGACTGAAAACAAAAATGGGACAGCTGGTACTACAGCCACAAAAGAACCGGCACTGACCCCTAAACCGTCGTCCCCAAAGGAGAAACCAGGAGAGTGGCCGACGTTGCCAGGGAGTTCACAAACAATAGACTCGTCCGGCTCTATTATTCCCCCGGGACAGAAATCACCGCTGTTAACAGTGTCACCGACGATAATATCAACACCGCAGACGGCCGTGGCGGCAGTGGTCAAAGACTGGGGCCCCCAGTCGCAACTAACTCCCGGGGATTACCGCCGGTTATTCGATACAAAATACAAGGATTTGACCGACGGTAATGTTATTAGAGTAGAACCGAAAACTAGGGAAGAACTTTCGAAGAGAATAATATCGTTAGTCTCCATAGACACAAAGAAACGAGCGTTAACCGGTGTGCCGTAGAAGCTATGCAGTGTGGGATTTACTACTGCCCAAAGAAGAAGACGCCGTCAATATATTCAAATCGGAACACATGTGGCGACATATTCGACTTAAGCCGGAATATTTAAGTAAGACGCGGACGAACGTGTCTATTTTGGGAGTCCCCTGTATTCTCGGCCCTGAGCAATTAGGGGCCTTTATGAGTCAATATGGGGACGTAGAGTCCGTCATTCCTGTCTGTGGTCCCCGTAACCTTATGGTAGGGGACTACAACCTAAAAATGCGTGTTGACAAGGAAGGATTACAAAACATCCCCCCATGCTCAGGTGCGACATATGGTCGATGAGCATTATAGTAGAAGGTCGCAGGCCCCACTGTTGGAATTGTCAACAGCAGGGCCATATGGCACGGGAATGTCCGAAAAGAAACCCACAGACAGTAGTAGTAGTAGCAAAACCGGCGGCAGTGGTACCAGCAGCCCCTGAGAAGCTAACCGGAGGGGGCAAAGAAGCAACAACGTCGGACGGCTGGACTACAGTGGTAAAGAAGAATGGCAGAACCACCAAGACCCCCTCCACAAGAGAGCAGCCCCCTGAGGTACAAGGTCAGCCGGTTCCCACAGTGTCGTCAACGGTCTCTTCCACCAACGTTACCACTAAAGAAGTTGTTAGCGGCCAGAAAAGAATGCATCCGGTCTCCTCGTCTGACTCAGAAGGGAAGCACGATAAGGAAACGGCTACTGTGGTAGAGTACCAAGTGCCGAAAAAGGAAACTAAAAAGAAGGCGAGAAAAAACAAGGAGGCAGGGTCCCGTTCCCCGTCCCCTATGAATGTAGAGAAGACTGTCTCTACGGTGCAGCCACCCAAAACCCCTACCCTAACCCCATCGGCTGAACCAAAATCCCCCTCCCTTTTCGATACCCCCCAACCGGTGCCCGCTCGTTGTCCCGGGAGAAGCCGGCGACAAAAACCAACAGCGGTAGAAGAGCCGCCTCTGTATCTCCTGTAAGGAGTGAAAAGACGAAAAAGCTCCCCTACCTTCCTGGAAACCGGATTTGCGAAGTAGACCCCCTTCACGCTGACACGTATATAACGCAGCGCCATAGGGGTCTGATTAAGCTGCTTAGAGAAATGAAAATAATCGACGGGAAAAGTGTTACCAACCCTAAAAACTTCCGAGACGCCCCCCTAATCATGACCTTTGTGCGCCATACAAAAACTGGACGCACGAAGGCCATGTGGAATATGATCGACGACGCCAGGGGGGCGATTCCAGATTTAAAGTTGGTGGAAGAGAGGCATGACTCCCTCAATCAGCTGGCGCCGAGATGCGAAGGTAGGGTTCCTATTTACGTCCACCCTTGTTTGTATAGGGCCCTTAAATTAACGTTTCCCCTGGATGTCGGAGGTATTGCGCGAGACGGACGAGTAACGTCCAAGTTGCTTTCGGGCAACCTCGCCCAGTCCTGCGGCACCCTTTCTAGCAAAGACTTTAGGTCGGTGGTTGCGGATATCTAGACACAATGGCCACGTCCTTGAGCTTGTGTAGTTTGAACGTTAGGGGCATGAGGTGCCGAAGCAAAGCCGCTAGGGTACTGAGGGACCTCATGTCGATGAATATAGATGTGGCTGCGTTACAGGAGACTCACTACGATTGCGTTGACGATCATCGGGTGCTGGAGGGGCATTATGATGTCTTTTCAACATACGGTGATAGTCAAAGTAGGGGGGTTTCCTTGTTAGTTAGGCGCACCCTTTCTGCAACGGTTAGCGTTGTTCACGCGGATGCTGATGGTAGACTGATCGTGGCCAATGTTGCCGTGGCAAATAGAGCGTTTCGAGTCGTCGTGGTGTATGCGCCCAATTGCGTACGGGAGCGGGTTTCCTTTTTCCGGCGGTTGGAGGTGTTTCTCGGGGGTTCGGAACGGTTAATACTAGTGGGTGATTGGAATGCCATCCTTGACCCCAGGGCAGATAAGGTGGGCGGGACTAGCGGGATGGATGGGTGTGAAATCAGTCTGTCGGACCTGATGGCTAGATGCGATCTGGTAGACAGGTATCGGGTGGATCACCCGGGGCGGGAGACGTGGACGTGGCTCTCTAGCAGGCCTTCCGCTTCAAGTACTTACTTGGATCGGTTGTTAGTTAGAAGAGGCAACATAGAATACATATCTTGTCCCACGTTCCACTGGTTAGGCCACTCTGACCACAAACTACTTGTGGCCAGGTTAGACTTAGATAGCAACCCCAAGTTAGCTGGGTACTGGAAGTTAAATACCTCCCTACTGGAGATAGGTGACTTTCGGGAAAGGCTAACTAAACACATACAGAAGGGATTAGTGGGGGCGGTTACCGGGAGTAAGTGGTGGGTAAACGCCAAATCTAGCATTAGAGACTTCTCTGTCAAATATGGCCAACGCCTCGTGCTAGATAGGGCCAAGGCAGAGAAGCGTCTAGAGGATAGACTATCCCGGGCGGTGGCTGGGGGGGATTCCCTAGAAATAGGGTTAGCTAAGGCGGACCTGAGTCGTTTGGCTAGCGAGCGATATCAGGGCCAGGTAGTTAGGGCTAGAATTAAAAAGATGCCCAACGAAGCTGTGAATGTTGACAAAGCCGAATGAGTCTATTCGCTCGGGCGCAAATCGGATAACTACATTCGTAAAATTCAGAGCCCGGAACGGGACTCCTTAGTGTCGGCTCGGGGGATTTGCGAGCGGTTTCGAGTGCACTTTGAAGATCTCTTTGCGCAGCTGTCCAGGCTCCGCGTCCAGGAGTTTGGCAACTATTTGGCTGGCTCGCCCCGCCTGGAGGCGGCCCGAGCGGCTGGTTGCGATGGTCGGGTTACAGAGTGTGAGGTCATAGCTGCTATGAAGCAGGTCGCCTATAATAGATCACCAGGACTGGATGGACTACCCTACGAACTTTACTTGAGGATGTCGCACATGTTTGTTCCGATTCTGACAGGTGTGTTTAACCACTGGTTTGACACGGGATCTATCCCGAGTCAGGTTACTAAAGGAGTGGTCACACTTCTGAAGAAGAACGACACACATGTTGGGGGGATAGATGATTTTAGGCCAATCACGTTGCTGAATACGGATTTAAAAATCCTGGCCCGAGTGCTGGCGAATCGTTTGCAGATTGTTATCGCTGACTAGGTCGAACCGGATCAGAATTACGCTGTGAAGGGAAGATCAATTCAAAATAATTTGCATTTGATACGTACAGTCATAGAAAATTTAGAAGACGACACTGAAGCCGCGCTGATTAATTTGGATCAGTCCAAGGCGTTTGATAGGGTGTATCATCGTTTCCTGATGGCTGTTTTAGAGACCGCCGGATTTGGATCCGGCTTCTGCAGATGGATTTCCATTTTGTACGCTCGGCCGACGGCAGTTGTGCAGGTCAACGGGGTGCGGTCAGCGCCGTTCGCGGTTTCTCGGTCGGTGCGACAGGGGTGTCCGTTGTCGCCCTTGCTGTATGTCCTCGCGCTGGAACCATTCCTTAGGAAAGTGAGGACCAGGGTGGCTGGACCGGCCCTGCGCGGAATTGCTTTTCCTGGCGGTGCGCGAGCCAGGGTTTCCGCGTTTGCCGATGATGTCACCGTATTTGTTTCGAGCGTCGTTGATATTATTACGGTGATTAAGGCTCTCAAACGTTATGAACAAGTTACAGGGGCCGTAGTCAATCTCAGGAAATCCGTTGGCCTGAGGTTGGCCGCTTGGCGGGGCTCGAATGCTTTGCCTGGCGCATTTGTCTGGACGGATGGCCCGGTCCGTATTCTGGGTGTTTGGTTTGGACCCGGTCTATGTCTAGATAAGAACTGGTCGGAAGTACAGATCAAGGTCGAAGCGTCTGTGAGGGTTTGGCTTCGAAGGGGATTGTCCCTTAAAGGTAGGGCGGAGGCATGCGCCACTTATGTGTTTCCGCTGATCCTTTACCGATTGGCTGTACTTCCTCTGCCTGCGGTCCGCATGGCGGCCTTAACGCGTGCGCTCTTCTTACTGTTGTGGAATGAGCGACGGCCGCTTGTCCGTAGACAGGTCTGCACTCAACGTCTTGAAGATGGGGGCCTGGGGATGCCTGACCTGGCTAGCCACAAAAATGCCGAAAGGTTGGCGTTCCTGGGTAGAACTCTGATTGAGGAGTTTGATTGGGGTCCCGCGGTCGGTGCAGCTTTTCCCAACCTTATCCCCAATCATTTAATTGAATGCCAAAGAAGGCCGAGAGGGCAATCAAGATTCTTCAACGAATGCCGAAATGCGCTTAGAGCGATGCCAGGGTCCTTGGACCTTGCACAGCCTAGAAGGGCATTATATCGGGGATTAGTGGTGGGGACCGCTTCGGACCTGCTTGGGGAGTGGCTGCAGCTGTCGGAGGGGGAGGTTCGCTCTCTGTGGAATTGGGCGCTAGGCCGGGGATACCTTAACAATTCCGAATTTTCCCTGACCTGGCGATTGGTTAGAAACGCTCTACCCCTCAATGACATATTGTTTAGAATTGGTATGGTATTTAGTCCCTTTTGTATACGGTGCGACGAAGATAGCTTAGAAACCGTAGAACATGCTTTTTATACTTGTTCCAAGCTCCGTGAATTCTGGGAGTATGTCAGTGAGGTCATGGCTCGCATCGTCCCCGATCAGGTGACGATCCTGGATTTAGCATCCGTTGTCTACAACACAGATCCCTTGTGGCCTAGGGAGGAACGAATGGTGTTCCTAGCGACCTTGGCCGTAGCTAGACTGGTAGTGTGGGTTTCACGCATAGAGATAGGGCGTGGGGGGGAGCCGCCTTCTCATCGGGATCTGATTTTGTATTTTAAACACCAACTTAAAATCAAAATCAGATGCGATAGAAGGAGGTTATCTCGCTCACAGTTTAGTAGGAGGTGGATTCACACCGCTAGCTTATGTGCGTTTGTACGAAACAGGCTTGAGTACGTGTTCCCTGCCTAGGCATGGCACACGCCGACCGTAAAAGCAACCCCCAGACCAGATCAAGATAATCCCGTAGTGGATCAGTCCCTTAGCTAGTTGGTATAAATGAGTTCCATGTCCCCAATTTTTATTTTTAGGTGTTAGGATACCTCCAAAGAAGCCCAGTCCTGATAATTTATTTTAGTCCCAAACCGTCCCGATGTTATTTTTCTTGGAGGTCACCGAATATCCCTTTCCCCCCCCCTTTATTTTGTCCGTAGCTGTGCCCACTCCCTCTTAGGAGGTGCTCCCTTGTTTTCGGCCGATACCGGAAAACAGGAAGCATTTCAAAATTAAATAGGTAAGGGTGGGTCTGTACTAACACATTCACCGTTTAACGTTTTATTTGGTTCATTTATTTTTATTACTGTTATTTTTTTTATTTTGGGGTGTTTTTAAGGCTCTCATTATCCCCGCCCATCATCCGCATATATCATACACATCACAATTTCATCCGCATATATCATACACATCACAATTTCATCCGCATATATCATACACATCACAATTTCCATTTTGTCATTATTTCATTGTAAATATAAAGTCATTATATATTTTATTTAAAAAAAAAAAAAAAAGCCATTGTATATAATTTTATTGTTAAAAAAAAAATAAAAAAAATAAAAAAATTGTACATATTGTCATCTGGGGCTTTAAGTAGATTCAACTCCTAGAGTGAATGCGGTATTGTGGTGATTGCAACTAGTGATAGGGAATAGACAAGTGGACGACCCCCGACACCCATCTTCCCCCACACACCCTTTCTGGCCTCATGCCACATTTAAAAAAATTAGTTGCCTGTTTTATATAATTTTAACCCTAAAATTCTGTAAAATTTGTGATTTTTCTTCTTAAATAAATATTTAAATAAATGGAAAAGAGTCTTTTTAATGTGAATATTAATACACACAAAAGAGAAACGAATTTATAGAAGATAGATTTAGATAGATTTGTTTAACGAAAATATATACGTATACATAAATATATATGGAAACAAGTTTTTGTTTACTATAAACTTTTTTCGCAAATAATATGCAAGTATAAATTATGTAGAATATCTGCATGAATATAATTACACGTAATAGTTAACTAAAGATGATTATCCCATTAAAAAACCGTAGCACCTAATAGGGAATTAATTAAAATGAATGTTCAAAAGAATATGCAAATTAGCTAGATCGTTTGCTAGTGAATGCAATTCTACAACCAAGATATAACGAAATTGTATTTTCTTTTTAAATAAATAGAAAAGAGGGTTTTTATTATGAATATCAATACACACAAAAGAAAACCGAATTTATAGGAGTATAGAAGATAGATAGATATATAGTAGTTTTTTGGCCTTTTCCAATGTTTCTTACATTTGTTTATTATTTATTAATTAATTTTACTATTATTGTGGGGAAAAGAAGTAAAGAGAGCAAGACAGAGAGTCGAATTTACGATGTTCTTTCGTAGAAAATATATCAACAAAATAAATACAGTTAACTCTCAATTTATAAAAAAAGATTTATTACTTTTTAGGAAATATTTCAATGAAAATAATAGTTCATTTATGAGTGAACAAAAGGAGGGATTAGTTGAGATTAAGGAAGTTTTAAAATAATTGTTTACATAAAATTAATTAAAAATGAGCATGCGATAGTAGAAGGGGGAATACAAAAGTTAGTTACTGTGTCTGTGTGTTCGCCCACATTGTTTTATCAGCCGACTCGCCTGCTACGTTCACAGTGTTGTCGCGTTAGTTTTGAGCTGCAGACAGTAGTGATATATATATCTTCCAACACTATCTCTGAATTTTGTTAACTGCCTTTTTTTGGAAAATACAGAGGTTTTTAAAGATTTTCACCGGCTCCCAGACACATAATTTCCGACAGCCCGGAAAACTCTCTGATTGGTCAAAAAAAAATCAAAACATTGAACCTCCAGAGCAATTCAGTAAAAAGAAAAAGGGCGCCTCTAGCCGCTTGCGCAGAAAACGTCTCGGGGCACTTGAATTTCCGGCAGCGAAAGAGTGAACATCGTAGCTCACCATAGTTCGTATATGTATATATATATATAGTAGTTCGTATATATATACACAGAACATAGTCTCTCTATTCTGTGTATTTGGGATTGTTTTACTCTTTTATTGATGTTGAATTCACCTATTCGTAACAACCATCATCGTCGTCGTCATGAACGTTGTGGATTTGTGCCGGCATGAACGCGTTTTCATTTAAAAATCTGTACAACCGGCGAAGCGAACGTCTCTCTATTCTATGTTCTGTGTATTTGGGATTGTTTTACTCTTTTATTGATGTTGAATTCACCTATTCGTAACAACCATCATCATCGTCATCATAAATGCTCCTTCATATATATTCTACATATACGTGTATGTGTACGTGTGTGTGCATATGTATGTACATGCGTGTATGTATGAATGTTTGAGTGTATGTGCATGTTGTCATGTGTGTTTGTTCTTGCGTATGTATGCTTGCGTGCATCTGTTTGTATGCATGCTTGTATGTGCACGTGTATATCTTTATTTCGATATGTGTGTGGGGTGGAGAGGACTCCCAAAAGCCCTGTTAAGGCAACTCCTCTGGGTGAAGCAAATCTCTGATTTAAAAAAAAAAAATACATAAAGCGGGAGACCAGTACCCACATTAAGCTGGTCTGCAGTTTCATTTGTTGCTGGCTATCTTGCTCATGCTTGTTGCTGGATATCAACATTTTGAACCGAGAGAGAGACTTAGCTGTCGTACAAAGCTAAAACTCTGTAACACCATCTTTGTATAGATACTTCCTCAGGCATTTGTCTATAAAAATTGTCCGTGGCGATAGAAAAAGTGTCATGTGTGTAGCCCTGAAATGCTGGAAGCATGTAATAATTGATCTGCCATGATTCTATATATGCATATGTGTATGTATGTATGTTAATATATGTACTAGTGTATGTATGTGTATGTATACCTATTTGTATATGTATGTATATATGTATGTGTGTATATATTTTTATTTATTTATTTATTTATTGTGTATACATGTTTATGTGTGTTTGTATGTATATACGTATATATATTTGTGTATGTATATGTATATATATGCATATATATGTATGCGTATAGGTGCATATACATGTATGTGTAAGTATATGTAGGTAACTTTATGTGTATGTATGTATATGCGCATACATGTGTACGTATATGTATATGAATATGTATGTATATGTGTGTATGTATTTGTATATGATAGTATATATGTGTATGCATATATATGTATATGTGTGTGCATGTGTTTATGTATATGTTTGTATGTATGTGTTATATTTAATGTGTATGTATGTGTGTATATGTATATATATATATATGTATGTATGCCAGGGACCGTCTTCAATGTCATGTCTGCTTGAGCGTGTGAATTCGCTGGCAGGACTAAAAAAAAAAAAAAAAGGCTTCGGGCTCATGGACTTTCAGTGACTGAGGGAGTGGCACTCGTCTGACAAGACGTTGCAATCATCATATATATATATATATATATATATATATATAGTAGTTCGTATATATATATATATAGTAGTTCGTATATATATATATATATATATATATATATATAGTAGTTCGTATATATATATCGTAGTTAGTGTATATATATATATATATATATATATATATATAGTAGTTAGTATAAATATATATATAGTAGTTAGTATATATATATATATATATATATATATATATATATATATATATATATATATATAAGCAAATTACTGAATAAAAAACTACATACTAAATATTGCAGATACCAATCATGGTTTCATTAACATAGATTGATCTTTTAATATTAAGAAAAGACCATTACAACTAATTCAAATCATCATCAGCTCACGAAATATGCTGTATCTTAGCTGACACTACTCCAACGCCATATATATATATGTGTATGTGTGTGTGTGTGAGCGCGCGTGTGTGTGTGTCTGTGTTTCATTAAGCACTAGCGCCATTTTCCGTTTTTTCCTTTTCTGACCAATCCTTTCGAGTTGGTGGATCAATGATTTAACGTTCTGCTCAAATCTGTTTCCACAAACAATATATATATATATATATTGGAATGACAACACCAAGTAGAACGACACCCAACAAAAATATTTTTGAAGCATATTAATAAAAAGAAAACACTGTCATCCTCTCTGTCTCAAATGGCAATCTGTGCCACCCCATCATTGAAGTCTTACTCGATTAAGCAAACAAATCCCCCATCAACCAAGTTCGATACAAAGGAGGAGAGTGTATACTTAAATGCTTTTGAAACGATTTTAATCGACTTTCTCAATGAATTCACCAACTGTAATTTTGTAACTCATCACGTGCCTTCCGAAGACGCATAGAGTCGAAAACGTTTGCAAATATGACGAGTTTCTGTTCAAACATCTATCATGGTTATACATTCAGAGTCGAAGCTTAAAAAAAAAAACTTCCTCGGGCCTCTGAAATATGTCAGATCATTATGCTTGCATATTGAAGAAATATCTGGATATCTTTCCCATTCGCCGAGCGGTCTTCTTTATTTCAGCCGGCGTATTTTATAGAATGGCGCCCAAATGTTGTTGTTAATCGCTCCTTACCTTTCTGCACCCACCATTATAATCAATTAAAAAAAATTATAAATACACCAAGCCTCAAAGTAAAGAAAAAGAAAATGATAAAAGCAACAATCGCCCCTGATGATAATCGGACACAGCAATAGAAAGTGCTTGAGAAGAATATGGCTGAACCACAACGTTAGGGCGCCATTCTATACAACACACCAGCTGAAATAAAAAATACCGCTCGGCGAATGGAAAAGATATTCAGAATAATCGGAAAAAAGAATAAGTCTGTTGTGTTCAATCAGACGTGCTTGAATATATATATATATATATATATATAATTTTCAGAATGTGAGAGATGATATTATTATTTCTATAGTAAAGCTACGTCGCAGATCAAAAGAGCAGTGACAGCCAACATACTGGAAGTTCAAAACTCGTGTTTTGCACTTTTTTGGTTCATCAGTTCAACACATCTGAACTATGATTGCCCAAGTGGCAGAGTATTCGCCTTACATGCAAGAAAATTGGGTTTCGAATCCCTAGTTTGGATGTATCCAACTGATGAGCTCAAATGGGTGTGAAACTCGAGTCTTGGACTTCCGGTTTTTTTGCTGTCATGGCTTTTGTGAGCTGCGACGTTTCTTGATTGTGAAAATAATTATACACACACTATATATATACATATATATAGGTGAGGGGTTAATAATTGTGAAATTATCAAGTTTATGTAAGGAGAAACCTAACAAAATCCAATTTTTTCAAGTACGATCGTTTTAGAAACAATATCTATTTATTCGATATTTACAAATAAAAATAAAAGTACCGAGAAATAATTAAAATATTTCCGGATATCGTTTCCTCATCAGTATAAATGGTGGGGGGCGAGAAAAGAAATCAACATTTTTTAACAAGTTTATTGAAGTTGATTTAGTTGTTGAATCTTTGTGTTGGTTTTTTTTTTGATAAAAAAACAACATCTCACAAAGATTCAACACTATCTCACAAAGATTCAACACTATCTCATAATATTCGCGGCCATGATCACAGGTGCATTCTTTGATTCACGCCCTGTTGTCAGTGTCAAATATCATACTGATGGTAAACTGTTCAATATGCAATGTCTCATCGCTGTTACCAAACTCAAGGCCACCATCATTTGTGATCTACTCTTTGCAGACGACTGTGCCTTGAGTGCTTTTTCAGTGACAGATATGCAATACAATATGAACCGCTTCTCAGAATTCTGTGATAATATGGATTCACAATCAGTGTTAAAAAGACTGAAGTGATGTTTTAGTCCTCTTCTGGAGAAAGCCACCCATTGCCAAAAATTCAGGTTCATGGTACTGACTTCAATACGGTTGACAGGTTCACCTATCTTGGCATAGCAATGTAGTTCACATTTATGATGAGATTGACAACAAACTAGCCAAACCCAGTTCTGCTTTGGGAGGGCTATGCAGCAACGTTTGGGACCACAGAGGTGACTGTCTCGAAACCAAACTGCACCAGGCTGTTATTACCACTACATTGTTGTATGCTTGGGAAACTTGGACTATCTATATCAGACAAACAAAGAAGCTTAATCATTTTCACATGACCTGTCTCAGAAAAATCATGAACCTCAAATGGTAAGACAGGATCCCGGACACTGATGTTCTGGAAAGGGCTAAATTACCATCTATCTTCAAATTTGTTCAGAAGTCCCAAGTCCGTTGGGTTGAACATGTTACGCATAGGTCAGATGAGCACCTCCCAAAGCAGCTCTGTATGGTGAACCTTCCAGTGGAAAGCGATGTGTAGGCACAGCCAGAAGAAACGAAGACAATCTGAAGGTGTTCCTCAAAGCCTTAGGCATATGTACCAGCAAGGAACAGATGTAAAGGCCTTAGTTCAACCAACAGAGGCTCCATGGATGAGAAGAGAAGGAAGAGCACACTCCACAAGTCAAGGGCAGCAAACACCTCAACAATAGCTACTGATTATAGGTGCTCCATCTGTAGCCAATACTTTCAAGCCCACATTGACCTGACAAGTCATCTGTGGATCCACTAAACTCAATCAACTACAAACCAGTAGAGTTTACGAGCATCATCATCATCACATGTACTACCTGCAATGTAAATGCTTATACATTCATTCATGAGAAAGGTTCTTTTCTTTTTTTAATTTTAAAACTTATTCACTTGTAAATAATTTACCACTTATTATGATTCTTATTTTGTCTTTTATGATTAAGTCGTGTCTTGCTAAAACAATCACATAGACAAAGACGTCAAATTCGTTCTTATTTAATGATGGAAGACTGGAGGTCATAGATAAGGTTGCTAGGGTCATAAAACTAATGGAGATTGTCATTTCGATCAATATGGCCGATTGTAATTCATCTTGCTTGCATGACATGGATTTTTAAACCAAGCAGATAAATTCGGTGAGGGGATCTCTGACATCTTAAATGTATTAGCAAGGTTATATTTGTGATGTGACCTTTGGCCATCATTACTTCATTCCTGCTGTCTATGAATTTGCTTAAAGAAAGAAAATACACTGTTCAATATATATCAGAATTTGAATATTAACCTGTTATTTTTTTTAAGTATTGAACAATTTTTCAAAGTATTCAATCCATATATAAATATATTAAATAGTTTTTTTCCTTTATATAGTCATCCATATATATATATATATATGGATGACTATATAAGCCCCCTCTTTGGGTTGAGAACTTGATCAATTCTTATCACTCATCAACTACCATAAGCGATGTCTACTAGTAGTGTTGGACGTCAACATTTTTTTAAAGTTGCACTAAGAGGGTTAAATCTTCAATGTTAGACTAGTTCCACAATGGACGAAACCGTTATGCATATAAAAAGATTTAAATGTTTCAATAACAAAATATAAATAGATAGTAACTTTGGAATTCTGCAAGCAGAACTAGTTCCTATTTGTACAAAGCTGTTCAGTCGTTGCTTAAAGGAAGAAATGCTTCCCATCATCCTGAAAATTTTATAAGTAAATCTTTCTTATGGGGGGGGGGGAGGCATCCGTCCGTCTCGATACACGGTGGAGAATCATGCCTGAAGGTTGTCATATTGAGTGGTGGCAACTGCTGCTGTAACTGAGCAGACCGATGCGTGAGCAGCAGATTCTGTGCACTTCCCTCAGGGTTACCCTCCATCAGGCTCTGCTGATGTTTCTGCTGATATTGCCCACTTGCGGTTGCTTCTCCTCTCCTCCAACTATTCATTTCTTTTCTCCTCGCTCAACTGGACAGACTTCTTGACTTTGACTCTCCAGGAGTCACGGTTTGCAGCTGAGGATTCGAGGTCAGCAGAGTTGATGTTGGTGGATTTTAAGTCCATTTTGCACACATCCTGATCTACCAGTTGGTCTTCTGCCGACTGAAAGCTCAACATACATGATGTCTTGAGGATTTGGCCATCCTGCATGCAAGCGACATGCTCCAACCAGTGCAGATATTTCTGGGTGAGAAGAGCAAACAGGCTTGGGAGATTTGCTTTTGCAAGAATGTTTTTATTCAGAATATTGTCCTGTCATGAGATTATGCATGTGGAAGGCGTTGCACTCTTGACGAATGTTTTTTCATCCAATGCCAGTGCAGGTGAAATGTGAACAAATTCCGATTGCCAGAGTTCTCAGTCGGCCATTGCAGCAACCAGCTCAGTTTTTGCCAGACCAGTTTCCTCTTCAATAATAGATTTCAGTGTTACACATGGACGTCCAACTCTAGTTTTTTTTTCTGGAGTCCAAAGTAGGAGTTTCTCTGCCGGTTTATCATGGCGACTACTATGACCAGCAAGTGCTAGACGTCTCTGTCTCATAATATTGAAAACACAAGGTAGGGAACCATACAATGACTTGTTTGTTGGGTAATTTTTCCAGGATATGTTGTAGGCTAGTCAAAGCATTTGTGTATATTTACTATCAAGATGTTTTCGGCGTGATACGCTTAGTGTTATAACCAACACAAAGTCAAGTATCTCGATTCCTTTGTGTTCTTAAACCAAAGGAAATGGTTGATTGTTGAATTGCGCCCCTGTTGTATCAAAGTACCTGCAGAATGTCTTCTTGGTTCCTCCTCTTCTCTTCTCTCTCCCAACAATCGAGCACAGCATATAATAACAAAACTCTAAAGCACGTCTGATAGCATTGACATCTGCCAACAGTCTGCCCCTCCTCTTAACAACACAGGCTTTTTATATCGCAAAATCGTTCACCTCTATTTGCATATTCTTCTAACTCACGTGATCACTACTCTATAAATAAGAGTCTTGACCGTTTTCTTTTCTTTCTTTTTATTTATTTTCGGTGACCAACCCGCACGTGGTCTATCCAGGTAAGTCACGCATTTCTCCACAAGTGTCAATGATTCTGAGCTGCACAGAAGGATTGACTCTATGCTTTGAAAACCTTGGTTTCCTTCTTGGTTGCAAAGAATGAAATGCACTCCATGCTTGCACAATCCTAACATTCATATCATGTTCGCTTTTGGAATAGCCTCCCAGGTATTTGAAGTTGTCAACACTCTAAATTTCTGATCCATCTGATAAAAGCAACGGTGTGTTAGAAGATCGGTTTAAATACATTTACTTTGTTTTCGGAGCATGGAGATACAGCATAATGTCTTGACCAGCTTTCTTGACTCGTTTCAGAAGATCCTGAGCAGACTCAATACAATCCTCAAGGAGTGCAATGTCGTCAGGATAGTCTATGTCCATCAGGATTTGAGCAGTGTGGCTACTGCTATGGCGTTGTTTCAAAGAAAGGCCATCACTACTGGTGATTGATGTGCAAAACATATAATCGAGAACAATTATGAATAGAAAAAGAGCAAGCGGGTCCCCCTGAAGAACTCCTGTGTCTATCTTAAATTCATCTGTACCTCCTTCCGGCATGATCACCACAGCAGAAGTATCCCTGTACATCATATGAATTGCGCCGACAACTCTTGTGGGAATTTCATAGGCTGCCAGAATTTCAATCATTCAGGCACAATTGATGGAGTCGAAAGCCTTGCGCAAAATTAATGAAAATTTTGACAGCCTCCTTCCTGTGGTTCTTCAGTTCCTCAACAATTCGTTGGAGAGCAAGAATGTGTGATGATTGTCCCTTACAGAATCCATTCTGGTTCGGATGCAAGACTTTATTGATGACAGGTTCAATTCTTTTAAGCAGACAGCGATCATAAATCTTGGCTACAATTGGGGAAAGTGAATTCCTCTGTAGTTGTCAATTTTGGAAAGATCACCTTTCTTTGGTATAGGTATCAAACCAGATATGGCCCATTCTTTTGGACGATTTCCATGGAATGTCTGGTTACAGAAAGATAGCAGACTCTTATTTTCGGCATTTTTCAAAATTCTGGTGGCAACCCGTCAAGACCGGGTTCCTTTCCATTGTTTACCTGGTGGACAGCAGTGTTTACTTCATCCTGATTGAGATCACAACTTTTAATCTCAATGAAAAAATTTTCTTAACAGGTAGTAGATCTGTTTGAGCAACAACATCGGCATTCAAAAGATTTTTGAAGTGATTTTCCCATGTTTTGAGTTGGTCATCACCTTCAATGAATATGGTACTCCTCAACATTTTCCCGGATAATGATTTCAACGATTCTATGCATTCTTTCTGACAGAAGCAGCAGCAAAATATTATTGATACATGAAAGAAAAACGTGAAAGATTCAACTGCCATATCTCACTGTACACCGGCTTGATACATTCTCATCTGGTCAGCTTGTCATTCCACGCTCTCTTAATCAGGCGGGCCATAGTTGTTGCTGCTTTCCTAATGTGGGTGTTAAGCTTAGCGTCAAGTGAGAGGTTGTAGGAAATGGTGGAGCCTAGATAGGTTAAGTAGTTCACCTCCAGTGTGTGATCGCTAATGGATATGGAGGGGACGGTCATGACATCTTAGATCATGACATTTGTTTTTTTTATGGTTATCATCAGACCAAACTTGCTGCCAGCGTGGCGAGGCAATCACTGAGTCGTTAGAGGGTTTCCTCAGAATGTATCATCCACGAACAGTATTTCCCAGATTTGGGTCATGGAGACTTTATTTTTGGCGCATAGACGGGCTAGGTTGAAAAGGTTTCCATCTCCTCTTGTACGAATATAGACACCAACTTCAGTTTCATTAAAAGCATACAGTAACAGGTGAGAAAAATATGCCAAAAAAGTTGGGGCAAGAACACAGCCCTGTTTCACACCACCGAGGATGGAGAAAGATTCCGAAAGTGATACATTGAACTTGTCAGAGCCCTTCATGTCATCATAGAAAGAAGTTATAATCCACAGGACCTGGGGAGGGGGGGATCCTATTTTTTGTAGTAGTGTAAAGAGCCCGCCCCTGCTAACTAGGTCAAATGTCTTTTTAAGATCAATGAAAGCAAGGTACAGTAGTTTCTTCTGCTCTCGGCACTTCTGTAGTTGTCAGAAGGAAAATACCTCGTCGATAGTTGACCTTTCTACTCTAAAGCCACATCGAAATAGATTCAGTATTGAAAAATACTGGAGATCAGTCTTTTGCCTTTCATTACAGACCAATCAGCTTCCTGTATGTCCTGAGTGAGTTTTTTTGGAATCTGTGATAAATCAAACAGTTGTCAACCACTTCAGCAATACGCAATATGGATTTCGTCCTGCAAAATCAACAACTTATGTACTGTATTATCACACCGAATCACAGATCTGTTGATAGAAACTTCCTTTTCAGAGCAATAGCTCTTGATATATCAGTAATCGTGTCTAGAACAAAAGTTTCCTTTGCAAATTTGTAAGCTAGAAAATATCTGAAAATGTCTTTTAAATTATCAAATGTTTTATCGAAGTAGTTGTTGATAGACAGAAGTCTGAAGTTCATGGTATCACTCCTGGCATGCCTCATAGATACAATATGGATCACACACTTTTTCTGCTCTTCATCAAGGATTTCCTGAATCACATTCGTTGATATTTATTTAGGAAAGAACTTGAATGCCTACTAGACACTATTATTGAGTGTCTCTGTACAACCTGGCATAGAGATACTGTCTCCTAGAAGTAAATCTTGACCAAATATACAAAATCACATAGTATTCGCAACCCAAATAAGATCTTCTCACTATTCCTAACCTACTCTAATTTTTACAAAAGAATGCTACATCTTCTCTATGTCATATTATCTTAAGTAGTAACACCAAGCTGGATACTCCACCAGACTAGATGAATTCATGTACTGGAATTCAGAGAGACGAAATGAATAAAAACAAAGATATACTATAACATATTAAAATGGTCAGTTGAGGAGAGGAAAATTATGTTGTCAATGTGTTTATTAATTCAGTGATTGAGAGATAAAGAACTTTAATGGAACATATGGATACCTATGTATCTCTCATAGAGTTCAAGTGCTAGCCCCAGGAATTTCTGGGAACTTCGACTGAAGTTAAATGAAACAAAGATTATACAACCGTCTGTGATAACACATCAAAGGTATTAACGATTTCTCTGATTCTATCTCTTTAAACCTATATATATATATATATATATATATATATATATATATATATATATATATATATAGCAAATATTAATATATGTATATCATGCAATCAGGGAAAATGGTGTTTGGTTAGTTTTCATACGTCTAAAAACAAGTTTCTCTCCTTTGACGACTAGCGCTTGGACACTCACATTGCCCCAAATTAAAACAAATTTTTCTTACTTTGAGAAAGCACCTTGCTTTAATCAGTTTCTAGAATTGAAGTTCACTTCAGACATGAAATAAAAGACTTACTTTAAATATGTTGCTAACTATGTATCTCACTCCCGATGCTATATGACACAAACACGCCTTCAGATGGAACACTATTGTAATATCTCTGGAGAATATTCTTTCTTGCCTTGGCAGAATACGAACCCGATTCGAAATCTAGCGGGATATGTCTTCTTCTGTACCTCACAGCATCTTTCTTACAGAAGAGAAGTTGCTAGCATTTCTTTATTCTATCATTATTTTCATGGTAGGTGCTCGACTGGTCTCCAATCTGTGGTCCCTTATTTGTAAAATATTCAAAACAGAATCTCATCTAGCTACAATCAATAAATAATTTTCCTTTCTTCCACAGTGCACCTGAAGCTAAACGGAACAAACTTTCATAGGAAAAGTTTCTCTCTAAGATGTACACATCTGTATAGCACAGCATCATGGCGTTGCTTTTCAGTTGACGATAGCATGGTTTTTCAAGTTCAATATTAACAAATTTTTGTTAAGTTGCCTTCTACAATAATCAATTCTTACCTAGTTTAAACCATTATCTTTAATCTTTAAAATGCTTGTCCCTTGTCCAGCTGAGAAACTCCTAATCTTCTAATGGCCTTTGGGCCTTAATAAGCAATTACCCATTAGTGAAAAAACGGTTTTATGGCAATGTAAGTTTTGGATCCCTCATTCCCAGTGTTGTGGCATGCTAACTAGTAATAATCAAGACAGACACAGCGGTATTATTAACAAAATATTATTAGCAAAAATATGTTACAAAAGTATGTCATGATTCTGGTGCCATAACTATCACAAATTGCTACCACAACGATTAGATTTAACTAGATTTATTGTATCTATGTAAGTCAATTACTCCTGAAATGGGTGGATCAGTTTACCCATAACAAAAAATTATAAGACAAAATTTAGGAATTTTTTTAAAAAATGTAAAGGGCTTTGCAAATCAACTTTTTTTCTGATTTGACGAATTTAACTTAACCTTAATGGGTGATTGAATGGAGCACAATTTTTCTAGTATATATCCCATGTTTAGCAGACATATAACATTCTATACCTAACCTTGGTTGAAGTGAGTGTTTCTAATGATGGAGGTCTGAACAGAGCTGAAAGGGAGAAACAGACCAAATACCAAGGTCTCATGTATGATATGAAAAGAAACTGGAATCTTAGAGAGATATAAATTATACCAGTTATTATAGGTGTCACAGGGCTAATGAAGAAGAACTTGAAGTCCTACCTAACTGGTGAACCAAATGCAAAAGAGCTCCAGACAATTGCACTTAAGAGAACAACGAGGATACTAAAAAGAGCTCTCGGTTGGTTTCAATAAAAAACAGGGCAATGTTAGAAGCTGGTTTGGCTGCCCCATACCCAGCGTTACAATCTTCAAAGGAAGAAAAAATGTAAAGTTGTGTCTTCTGTTAAGATAATTTGACATGGGGATATTTTCTCCTACACTCTAATCACATATTCAAATAATATAATATTCAAAGCACAAAATCCCCTCAACATGGCTATACACTAACTCATTTATGGAATGTTGCACCTTCTAGCGATCTTACCCCAAGTAACTATACAGGATCTTCCATCAGATCAGATGAATATTTGTTCTGAAATTCACATCATCAAGAAACGACTGCAATAGATATAAATGATAAGATAGTTAAGTGGTTAATTGGAGAGAAAGGAAAATTGAAGTTCTTCATTGTTTTACTGGCTCAACGTTTGAGAAGTAGACGAGAACTTAAACTGAACATCGAATATCCATGTATCTTGTATATCATAGATATCAAGTGTTAGTCCCAACAAGGGGTTCCTTGATTTATGAGTGCTAACTGAAGTAAAATGAAAATAAATAAAAATGTAAAAACATTTGATACATTGTATACATATTTATATTATTATTTTGTCACAATCCAAGTATATATATATATATATATATATATATATATATATATATATATATATATATATAATCTGGGTAGTTTTTTTTTTGTTTATATCCGTTAGAAGCGCTGAGTGAAATTTGAAGAATAAATATGTATAAATACGTTTGAAGCCAAAACTGCAACGCGAAATTTTTTATAAAATAAACGGGTGTTTATTTTTTAAGAAATATATTTCGGAGTAAGACTCCTTTGTCAATCTTTTTTTTCCTCTTTTTCTTCGACATGATGTAGAGTGGAAGACAGTTCGATGAAGAGTCCACGTGATGTTGTTAACTGCGGGGTTTTTATGAAGCCGAATAGGTGATGCGTGGTCGCGCATTTTGAAAATCTGGGTAATTCTTTTTTTTGTTTATATCCGTTAGAAGCGCTGAGTGAAATTTGGAGAATAAAATACGTATAAATACGTTTGAAGCCAAAACTGCAACGCGAAATGTTTTTAAAAAATAAACAGGTGTTTATTTTTTAAGAAATATATTTCGGAGTAAGACTCCTTTGTCAATCTTTTTTTTCTGTTTTTCTTCGACATGATGTTTATTGTAGTGAAATCCAACAGCTGAAAAGTTGATTATTAATTGAAAAAAAAAAAACGATAACTACTTACAGTTTTTGCCAATTTCAACAATATGCAATGTTATCCACCTAATTGACATTTCACAATAAGTATTTCTAGAATATTACATAAAGCATTTACTAGTATTATTCAATGAAAAAAATGATTGCGGACATGTTTATTTTTTTACGTGAAATAGCTAAAAAAAATTTTAATTTATTCAAAAACTATATTCTTTAATAATTAATTTTCTACTCTATCGTTTCTCCTAACTTTTTTTTTAGATATTTTTATTACTGCAACATGGCAATTCAGTAAATACCATTGATTTCATTAAAAAAAAATCAATATTTCTATTTTCGAATTTCACTATATTAACGAAGAAGCACCAAAAATGTTTACAAATATTCTCATTTGCATGTATTAAATTTGCAAGTAATATGTTTTATGAGAAAAATTGTACGAAAAGAAGCATAAAACACAACAGTTTGCCAAACTATTTTTTTTTTTGTAAACTTAGGCGATAAAATTTGTACATTCTTTTTTTTCCTTTTTCTTCCCTCTGAATTATCATCGGTTTCCCGCTTTGTTAAAAGTTATTTCATTTTTCATCTATTCATTATCGATAATACTTTCATGTAAAAAAGAAATCTGCTAAATTTTCTAATTTAACATTTTCCAGTGTGTGCTCACATACATGTTCATAGTAAAATTAAGCCTTCATATTTTCCCTTCGTCATACTAAGGAATAACGGGCATCAGCAAGCGTGCATAGAATGATTTTAAAGGATATACTATTTTAATTTCACAATTCGCTTTGCGTTTGCAATAACCATCAGCAAAACTGAGGGACAATTTTTACATTTGTGTGAGGTACATCTGCACACTGATTAATTCTCACATGAACAAGTATATGTTGTATGTTCTGCAATCGGCAAGCAGACACTCTTTATATCTGCAAAGAAAATGAAACACCACGAAATATTGTGTAGCCACAAGTATTGAAAACATAAACATATAAAAAGAATGCATTTTCTTTTTTGTTTGTTTCCATTTAATCAAACTAGGTCACAGCAACGACTGGCCGGGTACAGCTCGTATATATGTGTGAGTGTGTTTGTGTATATATATATATATATATATATATATATATATATAAATATATATATACACACACACATATATATCCATACATATACACATATTATATATATATATACACATATATATCTATACATATACACATATTATATATATATATACACATATATATCTATATATATACACATATATATCTATACATATACACATATTATATATATACACATATATATATCTATACATATACACATATTATATATATATACACATATATATCTATACATATACACATATTATATATATATACACATATATATCTATACATATACACATATTATATATATATACACATATATATCTATACATATACACATACTATATATATACACATATATATCTATACATATACACATATTATATATATACATATATATCTATACATATACACATATTATATATATATACACATATATATCTATACATATACACATACTATATATATATACACATATATATCTATACATATACACATATATATCTATACATATACACATACTATATATATACACATACTATATATATACACACATATATATCTATACATATACACATACTATATTTATATATATATATATATATATATATACACATATCATATATGTATAGGTATAGATATATATATAGATATATGTATATATAATTATCAAGCTCCTTTAAAAACATTTAACGATGGATACTGTCATAAATAAAAGCTAAAAGTCTTCAACTAGCATTAATACAACGTTCACAACGTTGTGGGATGGTCGACATCATGAATTTTGGAATGTGACTTTTTGTCATTTATTCTCTATATTGCTCTGTAATTACTTTGAGCTTCTTAAATAAGGATTGATATATAAGAAAATATATTTCTACAGAAATATATATATATGTGAGTACTTCATTTAATCACATAAATTAATATATGAAAGTATAATATTTCATTTTTTGGCCACTTTTTCGTACCTCTGTGAATTGTCCAGCTTTTATTTTTGGAATCTGATTATGATATTTCAAGTTTATTTTGCTTGTGCCAGTAATTTTATAAGCTACATAAAAGCTCTGTTTTACATAATCTTTCATGATAAGCACTCGTCTATCTGAAACCACTGTCAATAATTTTCCCCACTGTGTGCCTAAATCTAAACGTAGATTCCATGAGCAAAGCTTCTTTCTTAGAATGCACGCCTGTGGAACTGTCTTCCGTTTGCTTGTTTCCAATCTGACTACAACTTGGATGTCTTCAAGTTCAACAAAAACAAATCCCTGATGAACCGCCCCCTTAAGTAAGACACTTTATCAAATCTCCATTACTAACGATTACTATTATACTATTCCATTGATTACTGTACACGCAATAACCCTTATCCCCGTGTGGCTTCCAGGCCTTGATAAGTGGTGACCTCCATTTAAAAAAAGTCCTCTCGTTTGAACACTGTAGACTATTTTATATGCCCAAATTTGGCATTTATAAGTTGTTAATTCTCTTAGTTCCCGTCGTAATTGGTTAGTGGCCTGGGAGTATAGGCTAAGCAATTTGATTTAAAGGTAACTTCATGGCTGGGTTAAAATCTCCCGACCAGTAGGACTCCTACACTGATGATTGCTAAAGCATGAAACATTACTGCCTGTAAGTATAAAGAATAATTATTATTTATTATCATAAACAATAATTATTCTTCATGCATACAGACACTAGTGTTTTGTGCTTTCACAATCATCAGTGTAGGAGGTGACGAATACCGCTGACGATTTAAACCCTGCCACCAAGTCACCTGTGACTCCTTTAGCAAAGGAACGTGAACCGCCACGAGATTCAAAGGAAATTTAACATTTATAAAACCAAATCCAGGTATAACATTATTAAGACGATCTAAAGTGACTGTGTGACTATAAATTGCGATCTTGCACAAAGCTAGTTCAGTGCTATTTTATTTCTCAGACATTAGTGAACTTTTAAACACTTACTTCTAATTATGAATTATAATTAATTATTTTTATAGCTACAGACACTAGTGTTTCATGCTTTCGAAATCATCAGTGCAAGAAGTGACGATTGTCACTCGTCGAAAGATTTGA
>NC_136490.1:55113055-55123055 GCF_053919585.1 Euprymna scolopes
AAAGAATTCATGAAAGAACTTTCTGCACTATTTACTTCATATGTTTACTCCAGTATCGGAGGACAGCATCACAATATATGCCTTAGCTTTATGTGACCTTTTGAGGACATGTAAACATTCAGACGACAAGTATCGAAAAATTGGCTGAAAACATTAATTGCTTCACCCTCAACTGAGCACTTTTGGACAGGGAGGGGTGGCTTTTACGCTGATATTTTCGAAAGTAACCCTCTCTTTTCGATTGACTAGCCTTAACTTAAACTTCGCCACTTCCAGTTTGCCGATGGACGCAACGGCAAAGACGGTAGATGTTTCTCATTTTTTTCCTCGTTCATGGTACGGCTTCAAGCCTGCCTTCCTACTACGACTTTTTTTTTCTCGACACACACCTCCAAACCCCCAGGCAACGCCGGGCAACGCCGGGCAACGCCGGGCAACGCCGGGCAACGCCGGGCAACGCCGGGCAACGCCGGGCACCCAGGCTAGTCTCACATAAATCCATGCCCAGATCGGCAGTTACATCTAAAGGGCTTCCAGGCACAACTAGAAGTCACTAGACGACTCCCCACAGTTATCACTCACTACATGACTAGACACAGCTATCTCACACTACATGGCAGTACACATCTAGTTCATACAATAGAATGATGCCAATTCTAAAATAAAAAAGGATCAGCTCAAATTGAAACTTAATTCTCTCCATAAATTTATGGTGTTTTTCTCTAAAGTTCAGTCCGAATTCTATTTTAATCTCCTTATTTCATGATGACAACGCTTTTCATATAGTCCAGCCTAAATTGTATTTTTATCACTCCAGTTCTCAAATTTCGTAAATTCCAACTCGAATTGCATTTTAATTAAAATCTCCCCATTTCATGTCGACAAAGCTTTTTGTAAAGTCCAAATTTAATCTCTTTATTTTGCAATGAATTTTTTTCCAAACCTAACTTTCGCCTCAGTCGCATCAACTTTAGATTTATGCCGAAATAGCTTGTAATCTTATTAAAATAAACATTACTTTACAGCATTCTCACGCCATAGGAGGGATTGATAAAAATGGACTTTAGAGATAGACGGATAAATAAATCCCTGGACAGAGAGGTTAGTTAAAAATTCAATTTCAAAAGCCGTCCAATATATGTCATCATGTAAAATAGACGTTAACCGACTAATACAATAAGTTGGTGAGAATGAATGGTGATTGTAGGATCAAAGTATTTGTACCGATAGTATTTTTCTGTGCAAACTTAGAAACAAAGATGCAATTATAAAATTTTGAAAAATTAAACATATTTTTGTGGCAATATAATCACACACTTAATACATTGTATATAATTGAAATGTCTTGTATCCATAAGCTGAATAGATTTTCAATGCAAATAAAATACCAATGTCAGATTTCTTCAGAATAAAATGTCCGGTTTCTTCTAATGTCTAAGTACATGATTAGAGCCAGAAAAATGTCAGAAGCACACCTTCTGTCAACACTCATGTAACAAAACAAACGCTGGTCTAGATGGCCTTCATTTAGCTTTTTTTTTTTTTGGGGGGGGGTCACCTTGTAAATGTGTACCCCCCCAACCTCCGTACGCTTATATAGAAAGGTATAGTTTGATGCAGTAATAGGTTTCCGTATTGAAAGCTTTCGGCAGACATATTTCTTCAATACATGACCACACTTTGTGGTGCTTATTTACAATCAAACCTATTTTCTGCAATTTAATTTAATTTAATTTTTTTTTAATAGGTTTAATTCTAAACAAGCACCCATCTTTTTATACATTTCACATTTATGCATTTTTTATGCTTTTATTTATTTATTTATTTATTTTATTTTGCGTGTTTCTTTCTGTTTTTGCTGATCACGTTGATGGAAAGAACTGAACATTTAACGCAAGACAGAAACATTTCATTTCATCTTTTAATATATTACTATAAAAAACTGTTAATGAATAACCATCTAAAAATATATTTTAATATACGACCATCTAATACGTATTTCTAAAATATAACCATTTAATATATATTTTTAATATTCAACTATGTAAAAATATATTTTAATATATGCCCATCTAAAAATATATTTTAATATATGCCCATCTAAAAATATTTTAATATATGACCATCTAAAAATATATATTAATATATGGCCATCTAAAAATATATTTTAATATACGACCATCTAAAAATATATTTTAACATATGACCATCTAACAATATATTTTAATATATGACCATCTAACAATATATTTTAATATATGACCATCTAAAAAGATCTTTTAATATATCACCATCTAAAAAGATATTTTAATATATGACCATCTAAAACTATATTTTTAATATCTGACCATCTACTACATATTTTTCCTATATGGTCATTTAATATATATTTTTAATATATGACAAGCTGAAAATTATTTTAATAGATGACCATCTAAAAATACAGTTTTGATATATGACGATCTAATACATATTTTTATATAGACTATATATTATATTTTTGCTATATGACCATCTAAAATATATTTAATATATGACCATCAACGGTACATTTTTATATGTGACCATCTAAAACAATTTAACATAACTATAGCTATATCTGTGATAAACGGATATATTTTGTACAAAATTGATGATCCTTTCTGATGCAATGAGTACATCAGCTATATTAATCTTGCCATCGGTAAAACAAAATACAAATAGATTTGACACGAAGTTCGTGAAATAAACGAGTTCCGATGAAGAAACAAGAATATCATGTAAGGATTAGTAAAAACAAGGAAAGTGAGATGGTGCTATTTTTTTTTTTAATTATTATTCAATTTTCCCCCCAAACAAGGCACAGTGCCACTTTGAAGTAGGGGGCTACTATCGAGGACATAATTTGTGGGGGCATTATGAAGGGAGATGAGTAGCAAGATGTTTGTTCACATTACACTTGAACTTTTGCATATCAGTACAATTGGAAAAGCAGAATCCCGTAAGGGAGTTCCAAAGACTTGCAGTTCTGGGGAAGAAACTATTGGAGTAAAAGGCTTTCTTACACCTGGAGATCTCTACTGTAAAGGGATGGGACTTAGTTGCTTGTCGGGTTTGTCGGGGCTAGTCACATTGAGGAGGTACAAGAGCTTGTTTCGTCAGAGCATTCACCATTAAAGTATTTGTAGAACAGGCAGAGGGATGCAACATTTCCTCGATGGGACAGAGGCTGAAGCCTAGATGACAGTTCAGGACCTATCAGGTTGGCGACTCTCTTTGGAACCCTGTCCACGAGTGAGAGACACGCAGCACATGCACCAGCCTAAATGTGACAACAGTACTCCATACATGGGCGAATGGTGGTCTTATAGAGGTGCAGGATACTTGCAGGCGTAAGTAATTTTCTAGCACGGTAGAGAGAGAGAGCCCACCTTCTTTGCAGCAGCCTTGGCAAATGAAAAAATATATTCAATCCCGAGCAACTTTGGGTCACCGTGCTAGTTTGCATTAAAAGGGGGAAAAAGGGTGATATGCTATAAGGCAGTTATTCCCAACCTTTGCTCGATCATTGACCCTCTCGATTTTATGTATTTCTCCACTTACCCTTTACTCCCATACAAAAAAATTTCTAGCCATCGTAATGTTACAGAAAAGCAAGATCAAAAACAACCATTTTATTGTTTACGACTTTAGGTCATGTATAAAAATAGTATTACAAAAATAAAGAAAATCAAACCTTATATAAATAGAAAATTATAAAATTAGTCTGTATTACATTTCTTATACCTCACACAATCCAAAAAGAAGTAAGTATTTTTTTTTTCGGTTATTTACACCCAACTGTATTTTATTTTTACCCCCTATGGGTTAATTTACTATTGGTTGAGAACCTATGCTCTAAGAATTTCACTATGAAGAAACCATTGTATAAAACAATTCTTTGTTCCTATTATGAGAGAGCAAATATCCAATCACCGAGTAAGCATATCAAGCGAGAGTTTCACTTGTGTATGGCAGAAAAATGGTTGTGAAAAATAAAAATCATTAAAAAGATATTGAGCGAAATGTTTACCTCTTTGTTGTTTAAAGCGAGGCAAATGATTGCACAATGTTTGTGGTAAGGACATTAAAAAGTTCCCCGGTGCTTGTTCAACATCCATGCCAATAGATACATTAGCCATCATGCCCTTTGAGAGAAGAAAGTCTCTCTCTCTCTCTCTCTCTCTCTCTCTCTCTCTCTCTCTCCTCTCTCTCTCCCTCTCTCCCTCTATATATATAGTTTTGTCTTTTATGTTAAAAAAAAAAGAAAATGTCACTGATATTGGATCAGCTTCCGGTTGTCCTCTTCGTAAAACAGCAATCTCTATCGGTTCAATAACATGGTTAACAACAAAGTCAATGTTTTCTTTTCAACTTGGAATGTCAGTTAGTCGTTCACATAGCTTGTGAAAGCTAGCGGCTGTATGGTTTTGCTTTCAAATAGGAATGGAAATAAAAGACTGCTTCCAAGGTAGCTTTTATTTCGATACGAACCATCAACCTTATAAACACTTAGTCTGCAAAATTAGGGCAATACATTAATATGAAATTGCTGCGTTTGCAAAATGTAAAACCTCATATAAAAGAGATATTTTAGTGTAAAAGGAATCTTTAAATACAGATAATAATTTTATTCCTTGTATTATTGTTGTGGTCTTGCAGGGAGATAATAACCAAGGCAAGCACACTGGTATAATTAGCAAAAACTGTATAAGCAAAAGTATATTAGATAAGTACACGTCAGGATTCTGGGGCCATAAGTGTCATAAATTGCAATATTTATTTCCTTCCAACTGCAAGAATATATAACAAAACATTTGAAGGTGGAACGAGTCAAGACAATTCTCATAGAAAAATTACCTGAGCAGTAAGCAATAAATTACCTCCACCCGAAAGATGGGGGGTAAGACCTGGCAAGATAGACCTCCTTTACGCAGGAATGCAAATAAAACACTATTTCAAAAGTAACTTTTATTTTGATATGAACCTTCAAGGTTATAAATTCTTCATCTGCAAAATTAGGCCAACTATATTAATACAGAGATGCTATTTTGCAGATAGTTTATCAAAAATATAGAACGTATATAAAACTATAGAAAATACATATATTAATGGTAAATAAATCTCTGAATAGAAGTAATAGATTCATTCCTTGCATTATTGTTGTACCCTCGCAACTGGTAATAATCAATACAAACACAGTGGTATAATACACAAAAAAAATGTATTAACAAAAATATGTTACAGACGTACATCATGATTCTGGAGCCATAACTGCCCCAAAATCGTAGTATTTACTTCATTTCTACCAAACAAAGATGTAACATGCTCAGGAGGTGGTGAAAGTCAAGCCAACGCCCCTAAAGTAAAAGTTTAAGAACAACTTGGCCCCATCTTCGGCAATCCTCAGTCGGGGCACATCAAGCAGTAAGCAATAAATTTACTCCATCTGAAAGGTGGGAGGCAAGGCAATGGAAGGTAAACCTCCTATGACTACTCAGAACTAATATCACAGTAGCCCACCAGATTAAAGGCCACCAAAATGACCCAGTTTCTGCTGGATTGATTGTCAAGATCAGAGTCTTGATTGGCATGTATCAGTGATTGGAAGAAGTGGTCAAATAAATGACATGACTTGCTACCCATAATGATTATATGTAACTGTATTCATTGTCTCTGGGTAAGTCTATTTATTCCTGGGTAGTTCAGCTTATTCCATAACAATTATGTACAGTAGCTTGGAAATTTGTAGAAAGATAAGAGACGGGTTTGTAAAAAAATATCATTAGTATGGTATATTTTGGAATAAGGTTCAAAATTAGGTAGAGTGAAATTCTCGAATTAAAATACAAGGCTGCATATACCAGTTGTAAGGCTACACAGACATGTGGCGAATATACAGGAGTGTTCAGTGTTTCCTATGACTTTTTTTTAAAGATAAATCTGCATTTGTCCAGAAAAAAAAAAGTTTTGTACAAATGTTAATTTCAAATCTCGTATTTGCCACTCCTCTAATGACCACGGAACATGCAACTAATGTTTCACTACAACACCGAGAAATGAAAGGAATTATCAATTTGAGGAAAGGGCCGTTTATACTTTTCTGCAAATGCCGGAGCGATGGGACATCCAGAGCTACAGATATTTGGTCCATTAGATAATTGTTGATCTTGCTTTTTACGTCCGGTTCATGTCGAGACTTCCAACTGACTACCCACTTTTTTACCCCCTTCTCTTTTAACCATGTGACGTCACATCCGCTTCTGCATACCAGATTGGGATGACATTTGAGTACATATACACTGACACCATGACTCCCATCCTGTGTATGTGTAAATGTCATCCTAGGAATTCAAAATGTTAATCAACCATTCATTTGTTTCTGATTTCTTTATAATTAGTCACCATTTATCAAGGCCAAAAATCACTTAATGATAAGAGTTAATGTGATGGATGATGGACAGATGAATGAAGAATATAATAAAAAGACTAAAAATGATTAATGGATTGAGCAGCGTTTGGTTACTTATTATGGCATTTTATGACAATATATTTATTGACATTGGATTCGAAGACGTTTTAATCTGCAATGAAGCAATCCCATAGAAACATGTTTCACAGATAGGGTTATACTTGGCAATAAAATGTAAATTCTGTTTTATCTAAGATACACCAAGGAAGAAAAGAGAGTTATTTGCAGTGGTGGTCGGAAGATAAGTTCTTACTGTAAATGACATACAAGGAAGAAGAAAACATTGAAGTTCGGTCGAGCATCTTCAATGGAAATAACAATGGACTAGAGAAAGACGAGCAACATCTCTTCTGTGTGAAATGTGGTGTAAAAATTAGAATTAATCACAACCTTATACTGCACAATCAATTTTGTATTTCGTCAAGCTATGAAGAAGTGCTGTAGAAGACACCTCCTAAAATATGACACCAGTTGTCCAACTTAGGACGGATCTGACTCTTATAAAGCCAGAGAATCGCTGGTGACGAAATAAGAAATTATAACCAGATAATAAAGAACTTTCTTAGAACTGCACGCCTGTGAAACTCTGTTCCGTCTGCCTGCTTCCCACCGGACTACAACTTGGATGTCTTCAAGTCCAATGTTAACAAATTCCTAATGAACCGCCCCCTTAAGTAAACACTTCATCAAATCTCCACACTAACGTAATGTACTTGCAATAACCCTTACCCCTGAGTGGCTTCCGGGCCTTGATAAGTGGTGATCACTGTGTAAAAAAAAAAAAAGAAAGAAAATAGGAAGATTCTAGAAGAGAATCAACTGAGAATGCCTAAGTGAGAGAGTTTCAGTATGAATCAGTATGAATATGTGCTTTGCCGGTCTGCCATAATGTATCATCAACAAATCAGTACGATTTGTAAAAGCATTATTCTATTTGCCTTTAAGGCCGTTGATACTGAAGCCAGGGGAAGTTTGATTTCGAAAAAGATTTTTAGATTTCTGATGAAACATATGTATATAGCCGAATACGTTTGAACAAATATAGAAATTTATATATATATATAAATTATTGTATTTAAATACTATAGAAAACATGGTATAGCATTAAAATAATTCATAATAGCTCTACTAGAAACTACGATCCAGTACTTTATTGTTTATTTCATCTCTCTCTCTCTCTCTCTCTCTCTCTCTCTCTCTCTCTCTCTCTCTCTCTCTCTCCTCTCTCTCTCTCTCATATATATATATAAATATATGCATACACAGATGCTACATATATTTACAGGCGAGAGCGGACCACCTGTGAATTTAATACTCCCTTGACACTTCACCCTTCAGGGGAAGTTGATTAAACTCGCCTTAAGTGAATGTCATACAACAAAAAAACAAAACGCTATATATATGCTGGGCTGAACTGCTAGTTATATATATATATATATATATATATATATATAGTGACAGTAAAGGATTGTATTAGAAATCAAGTACATTCTGGGCTTGTAGAATGAGCCAATGTGTCTTCTAACAACCTTAGCAATGGATTGGATATAAATCTTTAATTTTACACCCGGAGTTAATCATTCCCAGAAGCTCATCAAAGTCTATTCTACTATTAAATTTAAAAAGGTATCATTACAAGGGAGCATCTTGAAAGATTTTGAAATTGCAACACGTAATAAATATTTCATAAGACAAAATGATAAAGGAATATTAACTGTTTATAAAACGGATTTACTTATTTCATGATGACGAAATATAAACGAAAATCCAGTTTGACCTTCACAGCAATAATATCCTTACTTGAATTCTCATCAAAATGGCTTCCATCCAAAGTGCCATTTCCGTTTATTGTGAAATTCTTGATATAATGCCCAATCAGATGAAGATTCTGAATATTAAGTTGACATATGGACGACTTCAAGCTGTGTAGTGCTAATAGAGTACTTTAAGAGGAAACATACAAAAAACAAACAAAAAAAAACACTGCATATATATTGTATTAGACTGCAATAAATATTTAAAAAGCAAACTATAATGATAATGTTCCCAACAAAATGTTTTTGCGCTATAGGAAAATATAGAACTTTAATTTTCTCACAAGTCACTTGTTAAAGGCTGATTTTCAATATGCACTCAGAACAATGTGATGCGTAACATAGTGAATATATATGTGGCGAACACTCACACTCTCCAAAGTGTAGCTCTGTTGATATTCATGTGCACAGAGAGAATACAGCAGATCTAGAGGAATAAACCTTGATAAACAATGCTTTTATTCCCATGCGTAGCAGTAAATCATCTGGCCTCCAATAAAAGTGTAGTAGCCGGTCCAATAACAATGTTGTGGTGCAGATAGTATTTTCTAATTTTTAACAACGTTCACAGAAACTATGGTGAGATTGTGTCACAACAAAACACTTGTCACTTTGAATGGGTTGATGTTAGGAAGGGCATCTAGCCGTAAAACATTTTGCTTCAAATAAAATATGGCTGTACTAAGTAAGTTTGTGTTTTGTGTGAACAGATGCTCAAGCAACTGCCAAAAACGGACCCGTGAAAGTTGTAGAAACCTATCGTCAACTGGATACTCAGTCAGTAAATCAGTCAATCATTCAGTCAGTCACTTACTATAAGAACTTTCTTTTGTTTCTGACAAGATTAATAATTTTTGTAAAATGCTATATTTAAAGAGGAATGCGTGATTGCTGTATTAGAGACGATTGAAAACTAAAGCATCATCTAAAACTGATTGTAATCATGTGCTATATTTATGTACAAGCTGTACCTATTCGTTGTTGTCCGAGAGTCTATACTTTCATGTTTTTCTTATTTAAATAGAGTTTTTTCAGATTAAATTACTAATTGAACCAAACGCTTGCAGAATGAATTTCAAAAACTAAAAATGTAAAGAAGTATTTTTATATTTAGGACGATGAAAACATAGACAAAAAACATTTTCAAAATTATTCGTTATTCTTGATGCCATTTTTTAAGTTTTAATTAAATAAAATAAAGAAATTTACCTTCAAATAAAATAAGGATCGATTATTGCGTTTTACTATTCACTAAAATTTCAATAATTTAGGAGAAATGCAGCAATTCGTAAAATCTATGCTGGTTAGTCGATCAAAACGTTTAACATATGAAGTATTACCGGTGGTATTAGTGCATCTTATTTGTGAAAAAAGTTATTAAATATATAATTAATGAAATTAGAGATGTAATCAGTAAAATTGCTTGTAAATACAATTTTCTAAAGAACATAATTAAATACCGCTGTTTTGTTAGTGGATGAATCACAAAATAATGAAGAAGTGTTTTTCAAACATTAAATTATGCCTTGTTAAGAATATATTATTTAAATCAATAATCTCATTTAAAATTTATATTTTTATACAGAGTGAAACGATTTGTAATCCTAGAAAAGACAGCATGATTCCATTTCCGTTTAATGAAGACCTTTTTTTTTTTTTTTTGCAGACCATGTACTAGTTGGCCAGTCGTGTACAA
>NC_136490.1:55128055-55135555 GCF_053919585.1 Euprymna scolopes
AAGAACAGCGCTGTAACGTTATGGCAGTGGGACATAAACTGGCTCTTATTAGACGGTACAGGATTTGAGTACAACTGATGATGCCCTAAAAATACTGCCGCAAGGACCCTTTCTGTTTTTATCCAAAATGATTTGCCTATGAATGTACTACGTATATGCCAAGTTTCTTTGTCTTAGCAAACCATGAATCACTTACATACCGATATGATACCTAAAGGTGTGCACTTCAGAATCCCTGCTCCTGTGGCATCAGCATCAGTAGCATCACGGATAGAACGGTAGCTAAGTGGTTACCAACAAGGACTGACAAGCTAAGTGTACCAAGGTCCAATCCAGTTCGTTCCATAGATACACTTTCACTTATAGACGTAAGCACCCGTCATGGTGTCCCAACCGATATCCTTCTAGAAACAATTCTAGCTGGAAAGATATCAGAGAAACGGATGCCAACAATAATAAACTGATTCATTTGAAATAAATGAATTTATGATGCTCAACAACAGCAGCAGCAAAAGCAGCAAAATTCTTATAAATACTTAATTTTGATTGGTTTATTTGTACAAAATACCTAATTACAGTTGACTACTTAATTCAAATTTAAACCAATCAAAAAGCGCTTTCTCTGACAGTATTTACACCTGATATTTAAACGACAACCGAGAGACTGTCCGTCTAAAACTTCAACAAGAATCCTTGCTAATTGTTTCCGTGACAACGCGTGTAATCAGCTGCCACTTATAAATACGAGAATTTGTAACTCACGAAAGATATTTCTCTCCTGATAAGCTGAAATTGTCAGGAAATTCGCTGATGATTTTTGTATTGTGTTTTGTTGCTTTAAAAGGGCCTTGTTATTTTCAGTAAAGAATTCTTTTCTCACCTTTGCGATCGGTTAGTAGGAAGTTTTAAATAAATTGTTTGAAACTGTTTTATGGGATATACAATTGCATGAGAGCAGGAAATGTTACATGGAAAACAACACAAAATAATGCGTACGAAAAGCCCCAGGTTTGCTAAAAAAAAATTTATATACCAGGGTAGTTCCAAAAGGAAAGCCTCCTATTTCTTTAACTCAAAAAGTTCAAGAGCTATGACGAGGGGGGTGGTAGCATTAAAATGAGCGACCTTTTGTGCTTCAGAACTAATATTTCTACATAGAAATCCCCATTCCCAATGCACTTTTGATCGGAATTCAATAACGTATCTCTGTTTCAGACACACGTCCATGACAGGGGTTGTTTCTTAGAGTCTCACACCGTCAATATCTGCATGAGAGAGATGAAACATTCAGATCGTGAATATATAAGTCCAGTTATAGTAACAATTCAATCTGCAATCATCTGTGATTTGTTCCGGTGGAATAAAAATAGTAGGCATGACGTATATCTAAAAATGAAGGCTTACATAGGTAGAAATGCTTGTTCAGATTTACAGTTTCCTTTCCATAAAAAAGAGGTTAATAAACTGAACTAATAAAGTGATCGAAAGAATGAGTGACAGACTGTAAAGTAACTGGAATGACTATGTGATGGAGGAGAACAGGGGGGTTAGAGAATAAAGAAAATAGAGAGGGGAAAATAAAAGGAGTCAGAGATAACGAGAGAGAGAGAGAGAGAGAGAGAGAGAGAGATAACGAGAAAGAAGTAGAGAGAGTGAGAGAGAGAGAATGAGAGAGAGAGAGAGAACAAAATAAAAGAAAGATGTAACAATCACTTTTGAACACTTCTAGTTTTATTTCCATACTCCTGAGCAAGGCCGGGTGATGATGCTAGTTGTAAAGATAAGATGCTTGAATGAAAGAAAAAAACATTCCAGAAGAAAAGTTCAACATTTTCTTTAAGAACTGATGTTTTAGGGGTTATCTCATCAAGTTCCCTAAAGCATCATAAAGTATTTATGTCCTTCCACTGATATGTTATAAAATTATTGTTCTTACGTGTGCTGTTTCCTTTTCCTAAAAAAAACAAATGCAATTTTTATGTATTGTATATATATATATATATATATATATATATATATATATATATATATATATACTAGCAAAAGTACCAGTCGTTGACTGGGTTCAAAAACAGCTTACAGAAAATGGACTCTGATTTATGAAAGTATGATAGGTTATGAAAAGGAAGGGTTGTAAAGAGATAGCTTCGAATTTAGGGGTATCAAAACCAAAGCAAAATATGATGAAAGTAAAAATAAAATAGATAAACCCCATAATTTATTATACCATACCTGTTCATACTGACACACTTATCACAATATTCTGTGGACCTATATTAAAAAACCTTGTTAAACTTTGTGACATATTTCCATTCTATGGAGGTCAGGCGCGAACGTACACCCCATAATTTTATTATACCATATTCTTTCAAACTGAAACATAATTATCAAAGTATACTTACGCAGATAGATATGAAAAGTCTTTATTAAAGTTTGTGCCTATTTCCATTCTATGGAGGCCAGGCGCGAACACAGCCCCCACAATTTTATTATACCATCCCTATTTAAGTTAAAACATACTTATCAAAGTATTATTATGTACATCTATATCAAAAACACTTGTAAACGTTTTTTTTTTTTTCATTTTGAAATTTTTTATTTCCATACTTTGTGGACCAGGCGTGTACGCACACCCCACAATTTTAACGAATCATCATTATGCCAGATCAAACATACCCATTCCTATGTCTCGATACATCTTCTATCATTATATGTGAGCAGTTTTCTATAATAGTCAAGCACATAGGAGCCTATTCGTGACCAGACACACACACAGACGTTCAGCTTTATATTATAGAAGATATATATATATATATATATATTTATATATATATATATATATATATATATATATATATATATATATTTATATATATGCTATAAATAAAAATTGCATTTGTTTTTTTAGGAAAAGGGAAAAGCACACGTAAGGACAATAATGCGGGTACTGGTCTCCCGCTTTATGGTTTTTTAAATCAGAGATTTGCTTCTCCTAGAAAGGTTGCCTTCACCACAGCTTACGGGAGCCCTCTCCACCCCAACATACACATACATACACAGAAACACACATGGTGCTAATTGGCCGTTGACCCCGAAAAGGTTTAATTCGCCCTTTGGAAGGTCTTGTTTTTAATCCTTCTGGGAGACTAGCCACCCTCCTCACCAAACAAGTCTGGCGGGGCAACCAGTTTAGTCGCCGGTGACCCAACCATGAGGCAGGTAGTACTGAGTTACATGGTACTAGCAGCATATGACATGACCTGACATAATGCATATATATATACATACATACATACATTCATATATAATGATTGCAACGTCTTATCAGACGTGCCACTCCCTCAGACAAAATGAGCCCAAAATTACTTATTTTTTTTAGTCCTACCGGTGAATTCACACGCTCAAGCAGGCATGACACTGAAGATGGTCAATGAGATCAATTATTACATGCTTCCAGCATTTCAAGCCTCAACGCATCACAACTTTTCCATCGCCACAGGACCACTTTTATAGACAAATGCCTGAGGGAGTATCTATACACAGATGATGTTACAGAGTTTTCGCTTTGTATGACAGCTAAATCTCTCTCTCGGTTCAAAATGTTGAGATCCAGCAACAAGCAAGAGCAAGATAGCCAGCAACAAGTTAAATTGCAGATCAGTTTAATGCAGCTATGGTCTGCCGCTTTATGGTTTTTTATATCAGAGTTTTCCTTCGCCTAGAGAGATTGCCTTCACCACGACTTACAAGAGCCCTCTCCACTCATCATGCCAGGGGTTGGTCTTTTCGCCAATATTTTCAAAAGTCATCCCCTCTTTTCGATTGTGTAGCCTTAATTAAAACCTACATCACTTCCGGTTTGGCGGTGGTCGTAACACAAAAGACGTCATGTTTTTTCCTCATTCTTTTCACTTTTTTTTTTGCTCAACACACACCTCCAAACTTCCCCACAACGCCGGGCACCTATGCTAGTCGGAAATAAATAACAACTCTATAGTTAAATATTTAGAGATTTATAAAGAATCGGAATCGATAATTGTATTGGAATCTGGAATATATTATGGAATCGGTAACTGTATCGCAATGGGAAAAAATATTGGAATCGTCCCATCACTAACATATATATATTTATATATATTTAGTTGCTTAAATAAATGGAAAAGTCATTCAGAAAATAAGTTAGACATTGCTGCTCTATATTGATCTTAAAGGTGCTAGCTCTTCATATTCTCTGAGCTCATCATAATCAAGTATTCAGTTCCTTTTACTGATATGTTTACTAACATCGATAAAGCCTTTTGTTACCATTGCCAAAACCTTCAGAACCACCTTTCCGTTGGACAGAAATAGATTCTTCAACAAATCCATTATTGATGTCTCGCAAACAGTTTTCCTGTAGATTAAACCCAAACATTTTCTCGCAATGTATATTTAATGTAAATACGTTCCTTGACATTGAATTCACTCTGATCAATGTTTTAAATGTTTTGTTTTTTCTTAAGATCAACTTTTTAAAAGGGTCTTTCTTCAGCTTCCTGATTTTAGAACTGTCACGTGATTATAAGGTTGTTTCAATGAATAGAAGATGGTTAGTGGTTTGTGTTGCTCCTTCAAAAGAATTTTGTCAGGAAGCTTTTTCCACTTTTTTTTTCCTCTAAGTTTAACATCAGAAACCCTTCTGTTAGTTCTCTGAGTCATTTAAAACGACTCGTTTATTGAGTCAACAACAATAAATCTATTATTTCTTGCAAATTTCTTAGTGATCTCATTAGATTTGAGACTGTTAAGAAATTAGCTCCTCGAATCTCTCTATGATATTAATAATTAAAACATTTAGGCCTAAAAAAATTTCACAATGTATATTCAAATACATTCCCTGTTATTAACTCCATTCTGAACTATGTTTTAAATGCCTTTTTATATGAAGATCAACTGTTTAAAAGATTTAGTAATTACATATTATAACGTTATTATCAATTATGTTTTTATATGGAGTGCTAGACATTACTACAATTTTTACTCTGATCAGAAAGGCTAGACATTACTATCAGGTCTACTATGATCTGGAATGCTAGACTTTATTACCAGATTAACTTTAATCCGGAGAGCTAGGCATTATTTCAAGGTCTACTCAGATCTGGAGTGCTTAATAGTAATCTCTAGCACTCTAGATCAGAGTAGACCTCGGGTCAACTCTGATTTCGGGTGCTAGGTATTACTACAAGAGCTTATCTGGTCTGAGGTGCTAGACATTATCAGATGATGATCTGTGTGAGAACTCAGTGAATATGAATAATAATAATGAAAAAGGCCCCATTCTGTCTCAAGAGACAATGTATACTCCTTAAAAGAGTGCCTGCATGTGTAATTATGAAGAAAGGGTTGCACAATCTCCAGCCTTACCTCCCTAGATCAGCGCTACCTAGTAACAAGGAGAAGTCCAAGATGACTGAAAACAATGCTGAGATAAGCAGAGCACATACAACACCTGGTATTTCCAAACGGTCACTCATCATTTTTTAATTTTAGTGATCTAACGGGAACTGGTGTATTAGCATGATTATGCTGTATTAAAAACGTATGAATGATAAAAATACAAATGACAATAATAATAATTATACTAATAATTAAATATGATAACTAATACGCATGAGCAACATGTATTAACTGGACAAATAGCAACTATTACAGAAGTAAAACAAAGAACCACTACATGGAATAAAAAAACTGAAACTTTAAAATGGTAAATTACCCCCACTCCCTACAACACAATGTCTGCATCAACTGGCACCACAAAAAATAGTTGTTAAAAGTCAAAGAAAATAGAAAGACCGCGAAGAGAATGCACTAACCAGATTGGATAAGTGCAAAGAAGACTGGGATTTTCAGGAGGTTTATTGCCACTCAAATTCCAGTGAAAACCAATGGTCGCTGCCAAAGAGAAATCAATGTAAAATGACTGTTGTGATAACACAAATTCATTTGCAAATCATTATTGAAAGAGGTGGACAGTACTGAAAATCTGAGGAGATTTGTTGTCACTCAGACTCCAGGAAATACTACAAGTTGTTCTCACAGAGAAATCTTTGAGGATGCCTTGTGTAAAAATTCCTAGAGAGTATTATAATAATAATAATAAAGACTAATGGTTGTTGTCAGCAAGAAATCCATAGTTAACGACTGTTGTAATAATGCTAAATTTTCTGTAAATGCTATCAGAAGAGATAGCTCTGGAAAATGTTAGCCTAGAAATTTATATATGTATACATATATATTCGTACATATATAGTGCCGGCAAAAAGAAAATCCGCACTTGTAATTTTTTCAAAAACTGCAAATTCAAGCTAAATTTAATGTAACTGTTTAAACAACCTATACCTCATTTGATTCGCCTTTTATTTCTCTATAATTTTACGTGTTCATATTTGAATTTTAATTGAAATATTCGGGTGTCCACGTCAATTTAAAAAAATAACTTCAAATTGAGGAGGCAAAAAGAAAGTCTGCAGCAACAAATTTGCTTAAAACCAGCTTAAATTATCGACCCTAAATCAGTTTAAAATATCCACCAACAGGCAAAAAAAAACCATCTCTAATCGTAATTGTTGTTGTTCCAGGTTATACAACGTAACATTTAGTCCATATGCCACGACTTTCTCTTAGTGATCGTCAGGAGCTCATTAATCACCTTTCTGATTTATCCAATCGAGAAATCAGATGCAGATAGAAATGTGATGAAAAAACGATACGAAAGATTGAGCAAAAGCACCAAAACATGGCAGTGTTCGTGATACCCCTAAATCTGGTCGTACTAGAGTTACTTCTAACAGGGAACACAATGCTATCAAGATCCACAGCCTAGGAAACAGATTCAAAATTCAAATCCAACAACAGTGCAATCTTGTTAAAAAGTGCTCTCCTTCTACTGTCAAAAACAGATTAAAGGAATTTACTTTGCGAGGATATGTTGCAAGACACAAGCCAATGATTTCTGTAAAGAACAGAAAGTGCCATCCGGACTTCGTCAGATGCAATGGAGATCATGACTCTTCATATTGGTTAAAAGTGCTTTTTAGCGACGAAAGCATGTTCAATACACTAGGCAGTGATGGTAAACAGTACGTCGATCGAAGGAAAGATTAAGAATTTAATCCTAGGTGCACAGTTTCAACGCTGCAAGGTAGTGGAAGTTCAATTTTGCTGGGGGCACTATTAGTAACAATAGTCCAGCGCCTATAGTTTGCTTGCAATTTCGAATTAATTCGACCAACCACATTAATATGTTGACTGAATATTTTCTACCCTACTTTGGTCGGAATGGCATTACATCAACAGCTACGCAATGATAATATTTCAAATTTGGAAGAACCTTGGACAAAAATAAAAGAAAAGTGGGATGCCCTTTCCACAGAGTATTGCTGCAGTCTAATTCAAGGAATTCCCAAAAGATTGCAGGCTAACTAGTTCATTGTGTTCCTGTTGTCTTTGTGTTGCATTAAT